>NW_027666311.1:0-75753 GCF_963455335.1 Martes martes
TGGGTGTGGGCGCCCTCCGGAGGTGTGTGGGCCTGTCGGGGGGCATGTAGGTTTCGCCCGCCAGGAGGGTTCTCCACGGGGCCAAAGGGCCCGGTTTCCACGTGGGGGGCCCCCAGAGTCCGACGGGGTCCATAAGGAGTCCCCAGACTGCAGGGCTGCCGGGCCAGGCCACCGGGGACGCAAGTCTGAGGAACCGGCCTAGGGTTAGGGTTAGGCCGCCGGGGCCTGGCAGGCCCGAGCTGCCCGCCCTGACGTGGCCTCTCCCGCAGGCTGAGTTGAGGGCTTGCGTCTGCAGGATCGTCAGCCTCCCGGTTCCTGGTCCGGGTGGGCGCCGACCGTGGAGGTGGCCCACGCGATGCATGCAGGGGACTCCCGCTCCGAGGATTCAGCTCGTTTCAAAGAGGAGGCTCTCCTCCTCCGTGGAGATTCAATTATGGGCTGAAGCTCGGGGCTCCCCCGCCTGGAGAGTTGGGGAAGCAGGCCTCTGCGGACAGAAGCCTGAGCACCCAAGCTGGCCTTCGGGTCCGGTTCCAGCTTAGGGTTCGGGCTAGGGTTAGGGTTAGGGTTAGGACTTAGGGACCAGGCACGTCGGATCGGGCAACCCACTCATGGCCTCCCCCAAGGCCTGAGTTGAGGGCGGGACTCAGGAGGCTCCTGGCTCCCTGCGTTTGGGGCCCGCAGGGGCCCAGAGAGCGGGCACGGCCTCCAGGGAGCATGCTGGTTTCTAGCCCTGCGAGGGTCGGAGACTGCACCCTAGGACAGCGTTGGCTCCCGGCTGGGAGGCTGAGTCCGGCCGTCCGCCTGAGGCTGCCCTGCCTGGGAGGAATCGGGTGCCAGGCCTCGGGGGGCCGGGTCCCGAACACGCCACCTAGGGTTAGGGTTGGGTCCTGGGAGAACGGCAGGCCTGAGGTGCCGGTGCCAAGGGAGGCTCCGCGGAGGGCTGAGTTGAGGGCGTTGGTCGGGCGGTCCGTCCGGCTGCGGGATTTGGGTGTGGGCGCCCTCCGGAGGTGTGTGGGCCTGTCGGGGGGCATGTAGGTTTCGCCCGCCAGGAGGGTTCTCCACGGGGCCAAAGGGCCCGGTTTCCACGTGGGGGGCCCCCAGAGTCCGACGGGGTCCATAAGGAGTCCCCAGACTGCAGGGCTGCCGGGCCAGGCCACCGGGGACGCAAGTCTGAGGAACCGGCCTAGGGTTAGGGTTAGGCCGCCGGGGCCTGGCAGGCCCGAGCTGCCCGCGCTGACGTGGCCTCTCCCGCAGGCTGAGTTGAGGGCTTGCGTGTGCAGGATCGTCAGCCTCCCGGTTCCTGGTCCGGGTGGGCGCCGACCGTGGAGGTGGCCCACGCGATGCATGCAGGGGTCTCCCGCTCCGCGGATTCAGCTCGTTTCAAAGAGGAGGCTCTCCTCCTCCGTGGAGATGCAATTGTGGGCTGAAGCTCGGGGCTCCCCCGCCTGGAGAGTTGGGGAAGCAGGCCTCTGCGGACGGAAGCCTGAGCACCCAAGCTGCCCTTCGGGTCCGGTTCCGGCTTAGGGTTCGGGATAGGGTTAGGGTTAGGGTTAGGGCTTAGGGACCAGGCACGTCGGATCGGGCAACACACTCATGGCCTCCCCCAAGGCCTGAGTTGAGGGCGGGACTCAGGAGGCTCCTGGCTCCCTGCGTTTGGGCCCCGCAGGGGCCCAGAGAGCGGGCACGGCCTCCAGGGAGCATGCTGGTTTCTAGCCCTGCGAGGGTCGGAGACTGCACCCAAGGACAGCGTTGGCTCCCGGCTGGGAGGCTGAGTCCGGCCATCCTCCTGAGGCTGCCCTGCCTGGGAGGAATCGGGTGCCAGGCCTCGGTGGGCCGGGTCCCGAACACGCCACCTAGGGTTAGGGTTGGGTCCTGGGAGAACGGCAGGCCTGAGGTGCCGGTGCCATGGGAGGCTCTGCGGAGGGCTGAGTTGAGGGCGTTGGTCGGGCGGTCCGTCCGGCTGCGGGATTTGGGTGTGGGCGCCCTCCGGAGGTGTGTGGGCCTGTCGGGGGGCATGTAGGTTTCGCCCGCCAGGAGGGTTCTCCACGGGGCCAAAGGGCCCGGTTTCCACGTGGGGGGCCCCCAGAGTCCGACGGGGTCCATAAGGAGTCCCCAGACTGCAGGGCTGCCGGGCCAGGCCACCGGGGACACAAGTCTGAGGAACCGGCCTAGGGTTAGGTTTAGGCCGCCGGGGCCTGGCAGGCCCGAGCTGCCCGCGCTGACGTGGCCTCTCCCGCAGGCTGAGTAGAGGGCTTGCGTCTGCAGGATCGGCAGCCTCCCGGTTCCTGGTCCGGGTGGGCGCCGACCGTGGAGGTGGCCCACGCGATGCATGCAGGGGTCTCCCGCTCCTAGGATTCAGCTCGTTTCAAAGAGGAGGCTCTCCTCCGTGGAGATGCAATTGTGGGCTGAAGCTCGGGGCTCCCCCGCCTGGAGAGTTGGGGAAGCAGGCCTCTGCGGACGGAAGCCTGAGCACCCAAGCTGGCCTTCGGGTCCGGTTCCGGCTTAGGGTTCGGGCTAGGGTTAGGGTTAGGGTTAGGAATTAGGGACCAGTCACGTCGGATCGGGCAACACACTCATGGCCTCCCCCAAGGCCTGAGTTGAGGGCGGGACTCAAGAGGCTCCTGGCTCCCTGCGTTTGGGGCCCGCAGGGGCCCAGAGAGCGGGCACGGCCTCCAGGGAGCATGCTGGTTTCTAGCCCTGCGAGGGTCGTAGACTGCACCCATGGACAGCGTTGGCTCCTGGCTGGGAGGCTGAGTCCGGCCATCCTCCTGAGGCTGCCCTGCCTGGGAGGAATCGGGTGCCAGGCCTCGGGGGGCCGGGTCCCGAACACGCCACCTAGGGTTAGGGTTGGGTCCTGGGAGAACGGCAGGCCTGAGTTGCCGGTGCCAAGGGAGGCTCCGCGGAGGGCTGAGTTGAGGGCGTTGGTCGGGCGGTCCGTCCGGCTGCGGGATTTGGGTGTGGGCGCCCTCCGGAGGTGTGTGGGCCTGTCGGGGGGCATGTAGGTTTCGCCCGCCAGGAGGGTTCTCCACGGGGCCAAAGGGCCCGGTTTCCACGTGGGGGGCCCCCAGAGTCCGACGGGGTCCATAAGGAGTCCCCAGACTGCAGGGCTGCCGGGCCAGGCCACTGGGGACGCAAGTCTGAGGAACCGGCCTAGGGTTAGGGTTAGGCCGACGGGGACTGGCAGGCCCGAGCTGCCCGCGCTGACGTGGCCTCTCCCGCAGGCTGAGTTGAGGGCTTGCGTCTGCAGGATCGGCAGCCTCCCGGTTCCTGGTCCGGGTGGGCGCCGACCGTGGAGGTGGCCCACGCGATGCATGCAGGGGTCTCCCGCTCCGCGGATTCAGCTCGTTTCAAAGAGGAGGCTCTCCTCCTCCGTGGAGATGCAATTGTGGGCTGAAGCTCGGGGCTCCCCCGCCTGGAGAGTTGGGGAAGCAGGCCTCTGCGGACAGAAGCCTGAGCACCCAAGCTGGCCTTCGGGTCCGGTTCCGGCTTAGGGTTCGGGCTAGGGTTAGGGTTAGGGTTAGGACTTAGGGACCAGGCACGTCGGATCGGGCAACACACTCATGGCCTCCCCCAATCCTGAGTTGAGGGCGGGACTCAGGAGGCTCCTGGCTCCCTGCGTTTGGGGCCCGCAGGGGCCCAGAGAGCGGGCACGGCCTCCAGGGAGCATGCTGGTTTCTAGCCCTGCGAGGGTCGGAGACTGCACCCAAGGACAGCGTTGGCTCCCGGCTGGGAGGCTGAGTCCGGCCGTCCTCCTGAGGCTGCCCTGCCTGGGAGGAATCGGGTGCCAGGCCTCGGTGGGCCGGGTCCCGAACACGCCACCTAGGGTTAGGGTTGGGTCCTGGGAGAACGGCAGGCCTGAGGTGCCGGTGCCAAGGGAGGCTCCGCGGAGGGCTGAGTTGAGGGCGTTGGTCGGGCGGTCCGTCCGGCTGCGGGATTTGGGTGTGGGCGCCCTCCGGAGGTGTGTGGGCCTGTCGGGGGGCATGTAGGTTTCGCCCGCCAGGAGGGTTCTCCACGGGGCCAAAGGGCCCGGTTTCCACGTGGGGGGCCCCCAGAGTCCGACGGGGTCCATAAGGAGTCCCCAGACTGCAGGGCTGCCGGGCCAGGCCACCGGGGACGCAAGTCTGAGGAACCGGCCTAGGGTTAGGGTTAGGCCGCCGGGGCCTGGCAGGCCCGAGCTGCCCGCGCTGACGTGGCCTCTCCCGCAGGCTGAGTTGAGGGCTTGCGTCTGCAGGATCGGCAGCCTCCCGGTTCCTGGTCCGGGTGGGCGCCGACCGTGGAGGTGGCCCACGCGATGCATGCAAGGGTCTCCCGCTCCGCGGATTCAGCTCGTTTCAAAGAGGAGGCTCTCCTCCTCCGTGGAGATTCAATTGTGGGCTGAAGCTAGGGGCTCCCCCGCCTGGAGAGTTGGGGAAGCAGGCCTCTGCGGACGGAAGCCTGAGCACCCAAGCTGGCCTTCGGGTCCGGTTCCGGCTTAGGGTTCGGGCTAGGTTTAGGGTTAGGGTTAGGGCTTAGGGACCAGGCACGTCGGATCGGGCAACACACTCATGGCCTCCCCCAAGGCCTGAGTTGAGGGCGGGACTCAGGAGGCTCCTGGCTCCCTGCGTTTGGGGCCCGCAGGGGCCCAGAGAGCGGGCACGGCCTCCAGGGAGCATGCTGGTTTCTAGCCCTGCGAGGGTCGGAGACTGCACCCATGGACAGCGTTGGCTCCTGGCTGGGAGGCTGAGTCCGGCCATCCTCCTGAGGCTGCCCTGCCTGGGAGGAATCGGGTGCCAGGCCTCGGTGGGCCGGGTCCCGAACACGCCACCTAGGGTTAGGGTTGGGTCCTGGGAGAACAGCAGGCCTGAGGTGCCGGTGCCAAGGGAGGCTCCGCGGAGGGCTGAGTTGAGGGCGTTGGTCGGGCGGTCCGTCCAGCTGCGGGATTTGGGTGTGGGCGCCCTCCGGAGGTGTGTGGGCCTGTCGGGGGGCATGTAGGTTTCGCCCGCCAGGAGGGTTCTCCACGGGGCCAAAGGGCCCGGTTTCCACGTGGGGGGCCCCCAGAGTCCGACGGGGTCCATAAGGAGTCCCCAGACTGCAGGGCTGCCGGGCCAGGCCACCGGGGACGCAAGTCTGAGGAACCGGCCTAGGGTTAGGTTTAGGCCGCCGGGGCCTGGCAGGCCCGAGCTGCCCGCGCTGACGTGGCCTCTCCCGCAGGCTGAGTAGAGGGCTTGCGTCTGCAGGATCGGCAGCCTCCCGGTTCCTGGTCCGGGTGGGCGCCGACCGTGGAGGTGGCCCACGCGATGCATGCAGGGGTCTCCCGCTCCTTGGATTCAGCTCGTTTCAAAGAGGAGGCTCTCCTCCGTGGAGATGCAAATGTGGGCTGAAGCTCGGGGCTCCCCCGCCTGGAGAGTTGGGGAAGCAGGCCTCTGCGGACGGAAGCCTGAGCACCCAAGCTGGCCTTCGGGTCCGGTTCCGGCTTAGGGTTCGGGCTAGGGTTAGGGTTAGGGTTAGGAATTAGGGACCAGTCACGTCGGATCGGGCAACACACTCATGGCCTCCCCCAAGGCCTGAGTTGACGGCGGGACTCAAGAGGCTCCTGGCTCCCTGCGTTTGGGGCCCGCAGGGGCCCAGAGAGCGGGCACGGCCTCCAGGGAGCATGCTGGTTTCTAGCCCTGCGAGGGTCGTAGACTGCACCCATGGACAGCGTTGGCTCCTGGCTGGGAGGCTGAGTCCGGCCATCCTCCTGAGGCTGCCCTGCCTGGGAGGAATCGGGTGCCAGGCCTCGGTGGGCCGGGTCCCGAACACGCCACCTAGGGTTAGGGTTGGGTCCTGGGAGAACGGCAGGCCTGAGGTGCCGGTGCCAAGGGAGGCTCCGCGGAGGGCTGAGTTGAGGGCGTTGGTCGGGCGGTCCGTCCGGCTGCGGGATTTGGGTGTGGGCGCCCTCCGGAGGTGTGTGGGCCTGTCGGGGGGCATGTAGGTTTCGCCCGCCAGGAGGGTTCTCCACGGGGCCAAAGGGCCCGGTTTCCACGTGGGGGGCCCCCAGAGTCCGACGGGGTCCATAAGGAGTCCCCAGACTGCAGGGCTGCCGGGCCAGGCCACCGGGGACGCAAGTCTGAGGAACCGGCCTAGGGTTAGGGTTAGGCCGCCGGGGCCTGGCAGGCCCGAGCTGCCCGCCCTGACGTGGCTTCTCCCGCAGGCTGAGTTGAGGGCTTGCGTGTGCAGGATCGTCAGCCTCCCGGTTCCTGGTCCGGGTGGGCGCCGACCGTGGAGGTGGCCCACGCGATGCATGCAGGGGTCTCCCGCTCCGCGGATTCAGCTCGTTTCAAAGAGGAGGCTCTCCTCCTCCGTGGAGATGCAATTGTGGGCTGAAGCTCGGGGCTCCCCCGCCTGGAGAGTTGGGGAAGCAGGCCTCTGCGGACGGAAGCCTGAGCACCCAAGCTGCCCTTCGGGTCCGGTTCCGGCTTAGGGTTCGGGATAGGGTTAGGGTTAGGGTTAGGGCTTAGGGACCAGGCACGTCGGATCGGGCAACACACTCATGGCCTCCCCCAAGGCCTGAGTTGAGGGCGGGACTCAGGAGGCTCCTGGCTCCCTGCGTTTGGGCCCCGCAGGGGCCCAGAGAGCGGGCACGGCCTCCAGGGAGCATGCTGGTTTCTAGCCCTGCGAGGGTCGGAGACTGCACCCAAGGACAGCGTTGGCTCCCGGCTGGGAGGCTGAGTCCGGCCATCCTCCTGAGGCTGCCCTGCCTGGGAGGAATCGGGTGCCAGGCCTCGGTGGGCCGGGTCCCGAACACGCCACCTAGGGTTAGGGTTGGGTCCTGGGAGAACGGCAGGCCTGAGGTGCCGGTGCCATGGGAGGCTCTGCGGAGGGCTGAGTTGAGGGCGTTGGTCGGGCGGTCCGTCCGGCTGCGGGATTTGGGTGTGGGCGCCCTCCGGAGGTGTGTGGGCCTGTCGGGGGGCATGTAGGTTTCGCCCGCCAGGAGGGTTCTCCACGGGGCCAAAGGGCCCGGTTTCCACGTGGGGGGCCCCCAGAGTCCGACGGGGTCCATAAGGAGTCCCCAGACTGCAGGGCTGCCGGGCCAGGCCACCGGGGACGCAAGTCTGAGGAACCGGCCTAGGGTTAGGTTTAGGCCGCCGGGGCCTGGCAGGCCCGAGCTGCCCGCGCTGACGTGGCCTCTCCCGCAGGCTGAGTAGAGGGCTTGCGTCTGCAGGATCGGCAGCCTCCCGGTTCCTGGTCCGGGTGGGCGCCGACCGTGGAGGTGGCCCACGCGATGCATGCAGGGGTCTCCCGCTCCGCGGATTCAGCTCGTTTCAAAGAGGAGGCTCTCCTCCGTGGAGATGCAATTGTGGGCTGAAGCTCGGGGCTCCCCCGCCTGGAGAGTTGGGGAAGCAGGCCTCTGCGGACGGAAGCCTGAGCACCCAAGCTGGCCTTCGGGTCCGGTTCCGGCTTAGGGTTCGGGCTAGGGTTAGGGTTGGGGTTAGGAATTAGGGACCAGTCACGTCGGATCGGGCAACACACTCATGGCCTCCCCCAAGGCCTGAGTTGAGGGCGGGACTCAAGAGGCTCCTGGCTCCCTGCGTTTGGGGCCCGCAGGGGCCCAGAGAGCGGGCACGGCCTCCAGGGAGCATGCTGGTTTCTAGCCCTGCGAGGGTCGTAGACTGCACCCATGGACAGCGTTGGCTCCTGGCTGGGAGGCTGAGTCCGGCCATCCTCCTGAGGCTGCCCTGCCTGGGAGGAATCGGGTGCCAGGCCTCGGGGGGCCGGGTCCCGAACACGCCACCTAGGGTTAGGGTTGGGTCCTGGGAGAACGGCAGGCCTGAGGTGCCGGTGCCAAGGGAGGCTCCGCGGAGGGCTGAGTTGAGGGCGTTGGTCGGGCGGTCCGTCCGGCTGCGGGATTTGGGTGTGGGCGCCCTCCGGAGGTGTGTGGGCCTGTCGGGGGGCATGTAGGTTTCGCCCGCCAGGAGGGTTCTCCACGGGGCCAAAGGGCCCGGTTTCCACGTGGGGGGCCCCCAGAGTCCGACGGGGTCCATAAGGAGTCCCCAGACTGCAGGGCTGCCGGGCCAGGCCACTGGGGACGCAAGTCTGAGGAACCGGCCTAGGGTTAGGGTTAGGCCGACGGGGACTGGCAGGCCCGAGCTGCCCGCGCTGACGTGGCCTCTCCCGCAGGCTGAGTTGAGGGCTTGCGTCTGCAGGATCGTCAGCCTCACGGTTCCTGGTCCGGGTGGGCGCCGACCGTGGAGGTGGCTCACGCGATGCATGCAAGGGTCTCCGGCTCCATGGATTCAGCTCGTTTCAAAGAGGAGGCTCTCCTCCTCCGTGGAGATGCAATTGTGGGCTGAAGATCGGGGCTCCCACGCCTGGAGAGTTGGGGAAGCAGGCCTCTGCGGACGGAAGCCTGAGCACCCAAGCTGGCCTTCGGGTCCGGTTCCGGCTTAGGGTTCGGGCTAGGGTTAGGGTTAGGGTTAGGACTTAGGGACCAGGCACGTCGGATCGGGCAACACACTCATGGCCTCCCCCAAGGCCTGAGTTGAGGGCGGGATTCAGAAGGCTCCTGGCTCCCTGCGTTTGGGGCCCGCAGGGGCCCAGAGAGCGGGCACGGCCTCCAGGGAGCATGCTGGTTTCTAGCCCTGCGAGGGTCGGAGACTGCACCCATGGACAGCGTTGGCTCCCGGCTGGGAGGCTGAGTCCGGCCATCCTCCTGAGGCTGCCCTGCCTGGGAGGAATCGGGTGCCAGGCCTCGGTGGGCCGGGTCCCGAACACGCCACCTAGGGTTAGGGTTGGGTCCTGGGAGAACGGCAGGCCTGAGGTGCCGGTGCCAAGGGAGGCTCCTCGGAGGGCTGAGTTGAGGGCGTTGGTGGGGCGGTCCGTCCGGCTGCGGGATTTGGGTGTGGGCGCCCTCCGGAGGTGTGTGGTCCTGTCGGGGGGCATGTAGGTTTCGCCCGCCAGGAGGGTTCTCCACGGGGCCAAAGGGCCCGGTTTCCACGTGGGGGGCCCCCAGAGTCCGACGGGGTCCATAAGGAGTCCCCAGACTGCAGGGCTGCCGGGCCAGGCCACCGGGGACGCAAGTCTGAGGAACCGGCCTAGGGTTAGGGTTAGGCCGCCGGGGCCTGGCAGGCCCGAGCTGCCCGCCCTGACGTGGCCTCTCCCGCAGGCTGAGTTGAGGGCTTGCGTGTGCAGGATCGTCAGCCTCCTGGTTCCTGGTCCGGGTGGGCGCCGACAGTGGAGGTGGCCCACGCGATGCATGCAGGGGACTCCCGCTCCGAGGATTCAGCTCGTTTCAAAGAGGAGGCTCTCCTCCTCCGTGGAGATGCAATTGTGGGCTGAAGCTCGGGGCTCCCCCGCCTGGAGAGTTGGGGAAGCAGGCCTCTGCGGACGGAAGCCTGAGCACCCAAGCTGGCCTTCGGGTCCGGTTCCGGCTTAGGGTTTGGGCTAGGGTTAGGGTTAGGGTTAGGGCTTAGGGACCAGGCACGTCGGATCGGGCAACACACTCATGGCCTCCCCCAAGGCCTGAGTTGAGGGCGGGTTTCAGAAGGCTCCTGGCTCCCTGCGTTTGGGGCCCGCAGGGGCCCAGAGAGCGGGCACGGCCTCCAGGGAGCATGCTGGTTTCTAGCCCTGCGAGGGTCGGAGACTGCACCCATGGACAGCGTTGGCTCCCAGCTGGGAGGCTGAGTCCGACCATCCTCCTGAGGCTGCCCTGCCTGGGAGGAATCGGGTGCCAGGCCTCGGTGGGCCGGGTCCCGAACACGCCACCTAGGGTTAGGGTTGGGTCCTGGGAGAACGGCAGGCCTGAGGTGCCGGTGCCAAGGGAGGCTCCTCGGAGGGCTGAGTTGAGGGCGTTGGTGGGGCGGTCCGTCCGGCTGCGGGATTTGGGTGTGGGCGCCCTGGAGGTGTGTGGGCCTGTCGGGGGGCATGTAGGTTTCGCCCGCCAGGAGGGTTCTCCACGGGGCCAAAGGGCCCGGTTTCCACGTGGGGGGCCCCCAGAGTCCGACGGGGTCCATAAGGAGTCCCCAGACTGCAGGGCTGCCGGGCCAGGCCACCGGGGACGCAAGTCTGAGGAACCGGCCTAGGGTTAGGGTTAGGCCGCCGGGGCCTGGCAGGCCCGAGCTGCCCGCCCTGACATGGCCTCTCCCGCAGGCTGAGTTGAGGGCTTGCGTGTGCAGGATCGTCAGCCTCCCGGTTCCTGGTCCGGGTGGGCGCCGACAGTGGAGGTGGCCCACGCGATGCATGCAGGGGACTCCCGCTCCGAGGATTCAGCTCGTTTCAAAGAGGAGGCTCTCCTCCTCCGTGGAGATGCAATTGTGGGCTGAAGCTCGGGGCTCCCCCCCTGGAGAGTTGGGGAAGCAGGCCTCTGCGGACGGAAGCCTGAGCACCCAAGCTGGCCTTCGGGTCCGGTTCCGGCTTAGGGTTCGGGCTAGGGTTAGGGTTAGGGTTAGGACTTAGGGACCAGGCACGTCGGATCGGGCAACACACTCATGGCCTCCCCCAAGGCCTGAGTTGAGGGCGGGATTCAGAAGGCTCCTGGCTCCCTGCGTTTGGGGCCCGCAGGGGCCCAGAGAGCGGGCACGGCCTCCAGGGAGCATGCTGGTTTCTAGCCCTGCGAGGGTCGGAGACTGCACCCATGGACAGCGTTGGCTCCCGGCTGGGAGGCTGAGTCCGGCCATCCTCCTGAGGCTGCCCTGCCTGGGAGGAATCGGGTGCCAGGCCTCGGTGGGCCGGGTCCCGAACACGCCACCTAGGGTTAGGGTTGGGTCCTGGGAGAACGGCAGGCCTGAGGTGCCGGTGCCAAGGGAGGCTCCGCGGAGGGCTGAGTTGAGGGCGTTGGTGGGGCGGTCCGTCCGGCTGCGGGATTTGGGTGTGGGCGCCCTCCGGAGGTGTGTGGGCCTGTCGGGGGGCATGTAGGTTTCGCCCGCCAGGAGGGTTCTCCACGGGGCCAAAGGGCCCGGTTTCCACGTGGGGGGCCCCCAGAGTCCGACGGGGTCCATAAGGAGTCCCCAGACTGCCGGGCTGCCGGGCCAGGCCACCGGGGACGCAAGTCTGAGGAACCGGCCTAGGGTTAGGGTTAGGCCGACGGGGACTGGCAGGCCCGAGGTGCCCGCGCTGACGTGGCCTCTCCCGCAGGCTGAGTTGAGGGCTTGCGTGTGCAGGATCGTCAGCCTCCCGGTCCCTGGTCCGGGTGGGCGCCGACCGTGGAGGTGGCCCACGCGATGCATGCAGGGGTCTCCCGCTCCGCGGATTCAGCTCGTTTCAAAGAGGAGGCTCTCCTCCTCCGTGGAGATGCAATTGTGGGCTGAAGCTCGGGGCTCCCCCGCCTGGAGAGTTGGGGAAGCAGGCCTCTGCGGACAGAAGCCTGAGCACCCAAGCTGGCCTTCGGGTCCGGTTCCGGCTTAGGGTTCGGGCTAGGGTTAGGGTTAGGGTTAGGACTTAGGGACCAGGCACGTCGGATCGGGCAACACACTCATGGCCTCCCCCAAGGCCTGAGTTGAGGGCGGGACTCAGGAGGCTCCTGGCTCCCTGCGTTTGGGGCCCGCAGGGGCCCAGAGAGCGGGCACGGCCTCCAGGGAGCATGCTGGTTTCTAGCCCTGCGAGGGTCGGAGACTGCACCCAAGGACAGCGTTGGCTCCCGGCTGGGAGGCTGAGTCCGGCCATCCTCCTGAGGCTGCCCTGCCTGGGAGGAATCGGGTGCCAGGCCTCGGTGGGCCGGGTCCCGAACACGCCACCTAGGGTTAGGGTTGGGTCCTGGGAGAACGGCAGGCCTGAGGTGCCGGTGCCAAGGGAGGCTCCGCGGAGGGCTGAGTTGAGGGCGTTGGTCGGGCGGTCCGTCCGGCTGCGGGATTTGGGTGTGGGCGCCCTCCGGAGGTGTGTGGGCCTGTCGGGGGGCATGTAGGTTTCGCCCGCCAGGAGGGTTCTCCACGGGGCCAAAGGGCCCGGTTTCCACGTGGGGGGCCCCCAGAGTCCGACGGGGTCCATAAGGAGTCCCCAGACTGCAGGGCTGCCGGGCCAGGCCACCGGGGACGCAAGTCTGAGGAACCGGCCTAGGGTTAGGTTTAGGCCGCCGGGGCCTGGCAGGCCCGAGCTGCCCGCGCTGACGTGGCCTCTCCCGCAGGCTGAGTAGAGGGCTTGCGTCTGCAGGATCGGCAGCCTCCCGGTCCCTGGTCCGGGTGGGCGCCGACCGTGGAGGTGGCCCACGCGATGCATGCAGGGGTCTCCCGCTCCGCGGATTCAGCTCGTTTCAAAGAGGAGGCTCTCCTCCGTGGAGATGCAATTGTGGGCTGAAGCTCGGGGCTCCCACGCCTGGAGAGTTGGGGAAGCAGGCCTCTGCGGACGGAAGCCTGAGCACCCAAGCTGGCCTTCGGGTCCGGTTCCGGCTTAGGGTTCGGGCTAGGGTTAGGGTTAGGGTTAGGACTTAGGGACCAGGCACGTCGGATCGGGCAACACACTCATGGCCTCCCCCAAGGCCTGAGTTGAGGGCGGGATTCAGAAGGCTCCTGGCTCCCTGCGTTTGGGGCCCGCAGGGGCCCAGAGAGCGGGCACGGCCTCCAGGGAGCATGCTGGTTTCTAGCCCTGCGAGGGTCGGAGACTGCACCCATGGACAGCGTTGGCTCCCAGCTGGGAGGCTGAGTCCGGCCATCCTCCTGAGGCTGCCCTGCCTGGGAGGAATCGGGTGCCAGGCCTCGGTGGGCCGGGTCCCGAACACGCCACCTAGGGTTAGGGTTGGGTCCTGGGAGAACGGCAGGCCTGAGCTGCCGGTGCCAAGGGAGGCTCCGCGGAGGGCTGAGTTGAGGGCGTTGGTGGGGCGGTCCGTCCGGCTGCGGGATTTGGGTGTGGGCGCCCTCCGGAGGTGTGTGGGCCTGTCGGGGGGCATGTAGGTTTCGCCCGCCAGGAGGGTTCTCCACGGGGCCAAAGGGCCCGGTTTCCACGTGGGGGGCCCCCAGAGTCCGACGGGGTCCATAAGGAGTCCCCAGACTGCAGGGCTGCCGGGCCAGGCCACCGGGGACGCAAGTCTGAGGAACCGGCCTAGGGTTAGGGTTAGGCCGCCGGGGCCTGGCAGGTCCGAGCAGCCCGCCCTGACGTGGCCTCTCCCGCAGGCTGAGTTGAGGGCTTGCGTCTGCAGGATCGTCAGCCTCCCGGTTCCTGGAACGGGTGGGCGCCGACCGTGGAGGTGGCCCATGCAATGCATGCAGGGGACTCCCGCTCCGAGGATTCAGCTCGTTTCAAAGAGGAGGCTCTCCTCCTCCGTGGAGATGCAATTGTGGGCTGAAGCTCGGGGCTCCCCCGCCTGGAGAGTTGGGGAAGCAGGCCTCTGCGGACGGAAGCCTGAGCACCCAAGCTGGCCTTCGGGTCCGGTTCCGGCTTAGGGTTCGGGCTAGGGTTAGGGTTAGGGTTAGGACTTAGGGACCAGGCACGTCGGATCGGGCAACACACTCATGGCCTCCCCCAAGGCCTGAGTTGAGGGCGGGACTCAGGAGGCTCCTGGCTCCCTGCGTTTGGGGCCCGCAGGGGCCCAGAGAGCGGGCACGGCCTCCAGGGAGCATGCTGGTTTCTAGCCCTGCGAGGGTCGGAGACTGCACCCAAGGACAGCGTTGGCTCCCGGCTGGGAGGCTGAGTCCGGCCATCCTCCTGAGGCTGCCCTGCCTGGGAGGAATCGGGTGCCAGGCCTCGGTGGGCCGGGTCCCGAACACGCCACCTAGGGTTAGGGTTGGGTCCTGGGAGAACGGCAGGCCTGAGGTGCCGGTGCCAAGGGAGGCTCCGCGGAGGGCTGAGTTGAGGGCGTTGGTCGGGCGGTCCGTCCGGCTGCGGGATTTGGGTGTGGGCGCCCTCCGGAGGTGTGTGGGCCTGTCGGGGGGCATGTAGGTTTCGCCCGCCAGGAGGGTTCTCCACGGGGCCAAAGGGCCCGGTTTCCACGTGGGGGGCCCCCAGAGTCCGACGGGGTCCATAAGGAGTCCCCAGACTGCAGGGCTGCCGGGCCAGGCCACCGGGGACGCAAGTCTGAGGAACCGGCCTAGGGTTAGGTTTAGGCCGCCGGGGCCTGGCAGGCCCGAGCTGCCCGCGCTGACGTGGCCTCTCCCGCAGGCTGAGTAGAGGGCTTGCGTCTGCAGGATCGGCAGCCTCCCGGTCCCTGGTCCGGGTGGGCGCCGACCGTGGAGGTGGCCCACGCGATGCATGCAGGGGTCTCCCGCTCCGCGGATTCAGCTCGTTTCAAAGAGGAGGCTCTCCTCCGTGGAGATGCAATTGTGGGCTGAAGCTCGGGGCTCCCCCGCCTGGAGAGTTGGGGAAGCAGGCCTCTGCGGACGGAAGCCTGAGCACCCAAGCTGGCCTTCGGGTCCGGTTCCGGCTTAGGGTTCGGGCTAGGGTTAGGGTTAGGGTTAGGAATTAGGGACCAGTCACGTCGGATCGGGCAACACACTCATGGCCTCCCCCAAGGCCTGAGTTGACGGCGGGACTCAAGAGGCTCCTGGCTCCATGCGTTTGGGGCCCGCAGGGGCCCAGAGAGCGGGCACGGCCTCCAGGGAGCATGCTGGTTTCTAGCCCTGCGAGGGTCGGAGACTGCACCCATGGACAGCGTTGGCTCCTGGCTGGGAGGCTGAGTCCGGCCATCCTCCTGAGGCTGCCCTGCCTGGGAGGAATCGGGTGCCAGGCCTCGGTGGGCCGGGTCCCGAACACGCCACCTAGGGTTAGGGTTGGGTCCTGGGAGAACGGCAGGCCTGAGGTGCCGGTGCCAAGGGAGGCTCCGCGGAGGGCTGAGTTGAGGGCGTTGGTCGGGCGGTCCGTCCGGCTGCGGGATTTGGGTGTGGGCGCCCTCCGGAGGTGTGTGGGCCTGTCGGGGGGCATGTAGGTTTCGCCCGCCAGGAGGGTTCTCCACGGGGCCAAAGGGCCCGGTTTCCACGTGGGGGGCCCCCAGAGTCCGACGGGGTCCATAAGGAGTCCCCAGACTGCAGGGCTGCCGGGCCAGGCCACCGGGGACGCAAGTCTGAGGAACCGGCCTAGGGTTAGGGTTAGGCCGCCGGGGCCTGGCAGGCCCGAGCTGCCCGCCCTGACGTGGCCTCTCCCGCAGGCTGAGTTGAGGGCTTGCGTGTGCAGGATCGTCAGCCTCCCGGTTCCTGGTCCGGGTGGGCGCCGACCGTGGAGGTGGCCCACGCGATGCATGCAGGGGACTCCCGCTCCGAGGATTCAGCTCGTTTCAAAGAGGAGGCTCTCCTCCTCCGTGGAGATGCAATTGTGGGCTGAAGCTCGGGGCTCCCACGCCTGGAGAGTTGGGGAAGCAGGCCTCTGCGGACGGAAGCCTGAGCACCCAAGCTGGCCTTCGGGTCCGGTTCCGGCTTAGGGTTCGGGCTAGGGTTAGGGTTAGGGTTAGGACTTAGGGACCAGGCACGTCGGATCGGGCAACACACTCATGGCCTCCCCCAAGGCCTGAGTTGAGGGCGGGATTCAGAAGGCTCCTGGCTCCCTGCGTTTGGGGCCCGCAGGGGCCCAGAGAGCGGGCACGGCCTCCAGGGAGCATGCTGGTTTCTAGCCCTGCGAGGGTCGGAGACTGCACCCATGGACAGCGTTGGCTCCCAGCTGGGAGGCTGAGTCCGGCCATCCTCCTGAGGCTGCCCTGCCTGGGAGGAATCGGGTGCCAGGCCTCGGTGGGCCGGGTCCCGAACACGCCACCTAGGGTTAGGGTTGGGTCCTGGGAGAACGGCAGGCCTGAGCTGCCGGTGCCAAGGGAGGCTCCGCGGAGGGCTGAGTTGAGGGCGTTGGTGGGGCGGTCCGTCCGGCTGCGGGATTTGGGTGTGGGCGCCCTCCGGAGGTGTGTGGGCCTGTCGGGGGGCATGTAGGTTTCGCCCGCCAGGAGGGTTCTCCACGGGGCCAAAGGGCCCGGTTTCCACGTGGGGGGCCCCCAGAGTCCGACGGGGTCCATAAGGAGTCCCCAGACTGCAGGGCTGCCGGGCCAGGCCACCGGGGACGCAAGTCTGAGGAACCGGCCTAGGGTTAGGGTTAGGCCGCCGGGGCCTGGCAGGTCCGAGCAGCCCGCCCTGACGTGGCCTCTCCCGCAGGCTGAGTTGAGGGCTTGCGTCTGCAGGATCGTCAGCCTCCCGGTTCCTGGAACGGGTGGGCGCCGACCGTGGAGGTGGCCCATGCAATGCATGCAGGGGACTCCCGCTCCGAGGATTCAGCTCGTTTCAAAGAGGAGGCTCTCCTCCTCCGTGGAGATGCAATTGTGGGCTGAAGCTCGGGGCTCCCCCGCCTGGAGAGTTGGGGAAGCAGGCCTCTGCGGACGGAAGCCTGAGCACCCAAGCTGGCCTTCGGGTCCGGTTCCGGCTTAGGGTTCGGGCTAGGGTTAGGGTTAGGGTTAGGACTTAGGGACCAGGCACGTCGGATCGGGCAACACACTCATGGCCTCCCCCAAGGCCTGAGTTGAGGGCGGGACTCAGGAGGCTCCTGGCTCCCTGCGTTTGGGGCCCGCAGGGGCCCAGAGAGCGGGCACGGCCTCCAGGGAGCATGCTGGTTTCTAGCCCTGCGAGGGTCGGAGACTGCACCCAAGGACAGCGTTGGCTCCCGGCTGGGAGGCTGAGTCCGGCCATCCTCCTGAGGCTGCCCTGCCTGGGAGGAATCGGGTGCCAGGCCTCGGTGGGCCGGGTCCCGAACACGCCACCTAGGGTTAGGGTTGGGTCCTGGGAGAACGGCAGGCCTGAGGTGCCGGTGCCAAGGGAGGCTCCGCGGAGGGCTGAGTTGAGGGCGTTGGTCGGGCGGTCCGTCCGGCTGCGGGATTTGGGTGTGGGCGCCCTCCGGAGGTGTGTGGGCCTGTCGGGGGGCATGTAGGTTTCGCCCGCCAGGAGGGTTCTCCACGGGGCCAAAGGGCCCGGTTTCCACGTGGGGGGCCCCCAGAGTCCGACGGGGTCCATAAGGAGTCCCCAGACTGCAGGGCTGCCGGGCCAGGCCACCGGGGACGCAAGTCTGAGGAACCGGCCTAGGGTTAGGTTTAGGCCGCCGGGGCCTGGCAGGCCCGAGCTGCCCGCGCTGACGTGGCCTCTCCCGCAGGCTGAGTAGAGGGCTTGCGTCTGCAGGATCGGCAGCCTCCCGGTCCCTGGTCCGGGTGGGCGCCGACCGTGGAGGTGGCCCACGCGATGCATGCAGGGGTCTCCCGCTCCGCGGATTCAGCTCGTTTCAAAGAGGAGGCTCTCCTCCGTGGAGATGCAATTGTGGGCTGAAGCTCGGGGCTCCCCCGCCTGGAGAGTTGGGGAAGCAGGCCTCTGCGGACGGAAGCCTGAGCACCCAAGCTGGCCTTCGGGTCCGGTTCCGGCTTAGGGTTCGGGCTAGGGTTAGGGTTAGGGTTAGGAATTAGGGACCAGTCACGTCGGATCGGGCAACACACTCATGGCCTCCCCCAAGGCCTGAGTTGACGGCGGGACTCAAGAGGCTCCTGGCTCCATGCGTTTGGGGCCCGCAGGGGCCCAGAGAGCGGGCACGGCCTCCAGGGAGCATGCTGGTTTCTAGCCCTGCGAGGGTCGGAGACTGCACCCATGGACAGCGTTGGCTCCTGGCTGGGAGGCTGAGTCCGGCCATCCTCCTGAGGCTGCCCTGCCTGGGAGGAATCGGGTGCCAGGCCTCGGTGGGCCGGGTCCCGAACACGCCACCTAGGGTTAGGGTTGGGTCCTGGGAGAACGGCAGGCCTGAGGTGCCGGTGCCAAGGGAGGCTCCGCGGAGGGCTGAGTTGAGGGCGTTGGTCGGGCGGTCCGTCCGGCTGCGGGATTTGGGTGTGGGCGCCCTCCGGAGGTGTGTGGGCCTGTCGGGGGGCATGTAGGTTTCGCCCGCCAGGAGGGTTCTCCACGGGGCCAAAGGGCCCGGTTTCCACGTGGGGGGCCCCCAGAGTCCGACGGGGTCCATAAGGAGTCCCCAGACTGCAGGGCTGCCGGGCCAGGCCACCGGGGACGCAAGTCTGAGGAACCGGCCTAGGGTTAGGGTTAGGCCGCCGGGGCCTGGCAGGCCCGAGCTGCCCGCCCTGACGTGGCCTCTCCCGCAGGCTGAGTTGAGGGCTTGCGTGTGCAGGATCGTCAGCCTCCCGGTTCCTGGTCCGGGTGGGCGCCGACCGTGGAGGTGGCCCACGCGATGCATGCAGGGGACTCCCGCTCCGAGGATTCAGCTCGTTTCAAAGAGGAGGCTCTCCTCCTCCGTGGAGATTCAATTATGGGCTGAAGCTCGGGGCTCCCCCGCCTGGAGAGTTGGGGAAGCAGGCCTCTGCGGACAGAAGCCTGAGCACCCAAGCTGGCCTTCGGGTCCGGTTCCGGCTTAGGGTTCGGGCTAGGGTTAGGGTTAGGGTTAGGACTTAGGGACCAGGCACGTCGGATCGGGCAACCCACTCATGGCCTCCCCCAAGGCCTGAGTTGAGGGCGGGACTCAGGAGGCTCCTGGCTCCCTGCGTTTGGGGCCCGCAGGGGCCCAGAGAGCGGGCACGGCCTCCAGGGAGCATGCTGGTTTCTAGCCCTGCGAGGGTCGGAGACTGCACCCTAGGACAGCGTTGGCTCCCGGCTGGGAGGCTGAGTCCGGCCGTCCGCCTGAGGCTGCCCTGCCTGGGAGGAATCGGGTGCCAGGCCTCGGGGGGCCGGGTCCCGAACACGCCACCTAGGGTTAGGGTTGGGTCCTGGGAGAACGGCAGGCCTGAGGTGCCGGTGCCAAGGGAGGCTCCGCGGAGGGCTGAGTTGAGGGCGTTGGTCGGGCGGTCCGTCCGGCTGCGGGATTTGGGTGTGGGCGCCCTCCGGAGGTGTGTGGGCCTGTCGGGGGGCATGTAGGTTTCGCCCGCCAGGAGGGTTCTCCACGGGGCCAAAGGGCCCGGTTTCCACGTGGGGGGCCCCCAGAGTCCGACGGGGTCCATAAGGAGTCCCCAGACTGCAGGGCTGCCGGGCCAGGCCACCGGGGACGCAAGTCTGAGGAACCGGCCTAGGGTTAGGGTTAGGCCGCCGGGGCCTGGCAGGCCCGAGCTGCCCGCGCTGACGTGGCCTCTCCCGCAGGCTGAGTTGAGGGCTTGCGTGTGCAGGATCGTCAGCCTCCCGGTTCCTGGTCCGGGTGGGCGCCGACCGTGGAGGTGGCCCACGCGATGCATGCAAGGGTCTCCCGCTCCGCGGATTCAGCTCGTTTCAAAGAGGAGGCTCTCCTCCTCCGTGGAGATTCAATTGTGGGCTGAAGCTAGGGGCTCCCCCGCCTGGAGAGTTGGGGAAGCAGGCCTCTGCGGACGGAAGCCTGAGCACCCAAGCTGGCCTTCGGGTCCGGTTCCGGCTTAGGGTTCGGGCTAGGGTTAGGGTTAGGGTTAGGACTTAGGGACCAGGCACGTCGGATCGGGCAACACACTCATGGCCTCCCCCAAGGCCTGAGTTGAGGGCGGGACTCAGGAGGCTCCTGGCTCCCTGCGTTTGGGGCCCGCAGGGGCCCAGAGAGCGGGCACGGCCTCCAGGGAGCATGCTGGTTTCTAGCCCTGCGAGGGTCGGAGACTGCACCCAAGGACAGCGTTGGCTCCCGGCTGGGAGGCTGAGTCCGGCCATCCTCCTGAGGCTGCCCTGCCTGGGAGGAATCGGGTGCCAGGCCTCGGTGGGCCGGGTCCCGAACACGCCACCTAGGGTTAGGGTTGGGTCCTGGGAGAACGGCAGGCCTGAGGTGCCGGTGCCAAGGGAGGCTCCGCGGAGGGCTGAGTTGAGGGCGTTGGTCGGGCGGTCCGTCCGGCTGCGGGATTTGGGTGTGGACGCCCTCCGGAGGTGTGTGGGCCTGTCGGGGGGCATGTAGGTTTCGCCCGCCAGGAGGGTTCTCCACGGGGCCAAAGGGCCCGGTTTCCACGTGGGGGGCCCCCAGAGTCCGACGGGGTCCATAAGGAGTCCCCAGACTGCAGGGCTGCCGGGCCAGGCCACCGGGGACGCAAGTCTGAGGAACCGGCCTAGGGTTAGGGTTAGGCCGCCAGGGCCTGGCAGGCCCGAGCTGCCCGCCCTGACGTGGCTTCTCCCGCAGGCTGAGTTGAGGGCTTGCGTGTGCAGGATCGTCAGCCTCCCGGTTCCTGGTCCGGGTGGGCGCCGACCGTGGAGGTGGCCCACGCGATGCATGCAGGGGTCTCCCGCTCCGCGGATTCAGCTCGTTTCAAAGAGGAGGCTCTCCTCCTCCGTGGAGATGCAATTGTGGGCTGAAGCTCGGGGCTCCCCCGCCTGGAGAGTTGGGGAAGCAGGCCTCTGCGGACGGAAGCCTGAGCACCCAAGCTGCCCTTCGGGTCCGGTTCCGGCTTAGGGTTCGGGATAGGGTTAGGGTTAGGGTTAGGGCTTAGGGACCAGGCACGTCGGATCGGGCAACACACTCATGGCCTCCCCCAAGGCCTGAGTTGAGGGCGGGACTCAGGAGGCTCCTGGCTCCCTGCGTTTGGGCCCCGCAGGGGCCCAGAGAGCGGGCACGGCCTCCAGGGAGCATGCTGGTTTCTAGCCCTGCGAGGGTCGGAGACTGCACCCAAGGACAGCGTTGGCTCCCGGCTGGGAGGCTGAGTCCGGCCATCCTCCTGAGGCTGCCCTGCCTGGGAGGAATCGGGTGCCAGGCCTCGGTGGGCCGGGTCCCGAACACGCCACCTAGGGTTAGGGTTGGGTCCTGGGAGAACGGCAGGCCTGAGGTGCCGGTGCCATGGGAGGCTCTGCGGAGGGCTGAGTTGAGGGCGTTGGTCGGGCGGTCCGTCCGGCTGCGGGATTTGGGTGTGGGCGCCCTCCGGAGGTGTGTGGGCCTGTCGGGGGGCATGTAGGTTTCGCCCGCCAGGAGGGTTCTCCACGGGGCCAAAGGGCCCGGTTTCCACGTGGGGGGCCCCCAGAGTCCGACGGGGTCCATAAGGAGTCCCCAGACTGCAGGGCTGCCGGGCCAGGCCACCGGGGACACAAGTCTGAGGAACCGGCCTAGGGTTAGGTTTAGGCCGCCGGGGCCTGGCAGGCCCGAGCTGCCCGCGCTGACGTGGCCTCTCCCGCAGGCTGAGTAGAGGGCTTGCGTCTGCAGGATCGGCAGCCTCCCGGTTCCTGGTCCGGGTGGGCGCCGACCGTGGAGGTGGCCCACGCGATGCATGCAGGGGTCTCCCGCTCCTAGGATTCAGCTCGTTTCAAAGAGGAGGCTCTCCTCCGTGGAGATGCAATTGTGGGCTGAAGCTCGGGGCTCCCCCGCCTGGAGAGTTGGGGAAGCAGGCCTCTGCGGACGGAAGCCTGAGCACCCAAGCTGGCCTTCGGGTCCGGTTCCGGCTTAGGGTTCGGGCTAGGGTTAGGGTTAGGGTTAGGAATTAGGGACCAGTCACGTCGGATCGGGCAACACACTCATGGCCTCCCCCAAGGCCTGAGTTGAGGGCGGGACTCAAGAGGCTCCTGGCTCCCTGCGTTTGGGGCCCGCAGGGGCCCAGAGAGCGGGCACGGCCTCCAGGGAGCATGCTGGTTTCTAGCCCTGCGAGGGTCGTAGACTGCACCCATGGACAGCGTTGGCTCCTGGCTGGGAGGCTGAGTCCGGCCATCCTCCTGAGGCTGCCCTGCCTGGGAGGAATCGGGTGCCAGGCCTCGGGGGGCCGGGTCCCGAACACGCCACCTAGGGTTAGGGTTGGGTCCTGGGAGAACGGCAGGCCTGAGTTGCCGGTGCCAAGGGAGGCTCCGCGGAGGGCTGAGTTGAGGGCGTTGGTCGGGCGGTCCGTCCGGCTGCGGGATTTGGGTGTGGGCGCCCTCCGGAGGTGTGTGGGCCTGTCGGGGGGCATGTAGGTTTCGCCCGCCAGGAGGGTTCTCCACGGGGCCAAAGGGCCCGGTTTCCACGTGGGGGGCCCCCAGAGTCCGACGGGGTCCATAAGGAGTCCCCAGACTGCAGGGCTGCCGGGCCAGGCCACTGGGGACGCAAGTCTGAGGAACCGGCCTAGGGTTAGGGTTAGGCCGACGGGGACTGGCAGGCCCGAGCTGCCCGCGCTGACGTGGCCTCTCCCGCAGGCTGAGTTGAGGGCTTGCGTCTGCAGGATCGGCAGCCTCCCGGTTCCTGGTCCGGGTGGGCGCCGACCGTGGAGGTGGCCCACGCGATGCATGCAGGGGTCTCCCGCTCCGCGGATTCAGCTCGTTTCAAAGAGGAGGCTCTCCTCCTCCGTGGAGATGCAATTGTGGGCTGAAGCTCGGGGCTCCCCCGCCTGGAGAGTTGGGGAAGCAGGCCTCTGCGGACAGAAGCCTGAGCACCCAAGCTGGCCTTCGGGTCCGGTTCCGGCTTAGGGTTCGGGCTAGGGTTAGGGTTAGGGTTAGGACTTAGGGACCAGGCACGTCGGATCGGGCAACACACTCATGGCCTCCCCCAATCCTGAGTTGAGGGCGGGACTCAGGAGGCTCCTGGCTCCCTGCGTTTGGGGCCCGCAGGGGCCCAGAGAGCGGGCACGGCCTCCAGGGAGCATGCTGGTTTCTAGCCCTGCGAGGGTCGGAGACTGCACCCAAGGACAGCGTTGGCTCCCGGCTGGGAGGCTGAGTCCGGCCGTCCTCCTGAGGCTGCCCTGCCTGGGAGGAATCGGGTGCCAGGCCTCGGTGGGCCGGGTCCCGAACACGCCACCTAGGGTTAGGGTTGGGTCCTGGGAGAACGGCAGGCCTGAGGTGCCGGTGCCAAGGGAGGCTCCGCGGAGGGCTGAGTTGAGGGCGTTGGTCGGGCGGTCCGTCCGGCTGGGGGATTTGGGTGTGGGCGCCCTCCGGAGGTGTGTGGGCCTGTCGGGGGGCATGTAGGTTTCGCCCGCCAGGAGGGTTCTCCACGGGGCCAAAGGGCCCGGTTTCCACGTGGGGGGCCCCCAGAGTCCGACGGGGTCCATAAGGAGTCCCCAGACTGCAGGGCTGCCGGGCCAGGCCACCGGGGACGCAAGTCTGAGGAACCGGCCTAGGGTTAGGTTTAGGCCGCCGGGGCCTGGCAGGCCCGAGCTGCCCGCGCTGACGTGGCCTCTCCCGCAGGCTGAGTAGAGGGCTTGCGTCTGCAGGATCGGCAGCCTCCCGGTTCCTGGTCCGGGTGGGCGCCGACCGTGGAGGTGGCCCACGCGATGCATGCAGGGGTCTCCCGCTCCGCGGATTCAGCTCGTTTCAAAGAGGAGGCTCTCCTCCGTGGAGATGCAATTGTGGGCTGAAGCTCGGGGCTCCCCCGCCTGGAGAGTTGGGGAAGCAGGCCTCTGCGGACGGAAGCCTGAGCACCCAAGCTGGCCTTCGGGTCCGGTTCCGGCTTAGGGTTCGGGCTAGGGTTAGGGTTAGGGTTAGGAATTAGGGACCAGTCACGTCGGATCGGGCAACACACTCATGGCCTCGCCCAAGGCCTGAGTTGAGGGCGGGACTCAAGAGGCTCCTGGCTCCCTGCGT
This sequence comes from Martes martes, assembly GCF_963455335.1. NCBI lineage: Eukaryota > Metazoa > Chordata > Mammalia > Carnivora > Mustelidae > Martes > Martes martes. Next base: position 23,295 of record NW_027666311.1, read on the forward strand.
TTGGGGCCCGCAGGGGCCCAGAGAGCGGGCACGGCCTCCAGGGAGCATGCTGGTTTCTAGCCCTGCGAGGGTCGGAGACTGCACCCAAGGACAGCGTTGGCTCCCAGCTGGGAGGCTGAGTCCGGCCATCCTCCTGAGGCTGCCCTGCCTGGGAGGAATCGGGTGCCAGGCCTCGGGGGGCCGGGTCCCGAACACGCCACCTAGGGTTAGGGTTGGGTCCTGGGAGAACGGCAGGCCTGAGGTGACGGTGCCAAGGGAAGCTCCGCGGAGGGCTGAGTTGAGGGCGTTGGTCGGGCGGTCCGTCCGGCTGCGGGATTTGGGTGTGGGCGCCCTCCGGAGGTGTGTGGGCCTGTCGGGGGGCATGTAGGTTTTGCCCGCCAGGAGGGTTCTCCACGGGGCCAAAGGGCCCGGTTTCCACGTGGGGGGCCCCCAGAGTCCGACGGGGTCCATAAGGAGTCCCCAGACTGCAGGGCTGCCGGGCCAGGCCACCGGGGACGCAAGTCTGAGGAACCGGCCTAGGGTTAGGGTTAGGCCGCCGGGGCCTGGCAGGCCCGAGCTGCCCGCGCTGACGTGGCCTCTCCCGCAGGCTGAGTTGAGGGCTTGCGTCTGCAGGATCGGCAGCCTCCCGGTTCCTGGTCCGGGTGGGCGCCGACCGTGGAGGTGGCCCACGCGATGCATGCAAGGGTCTCCCGCTCCGCGGATTCAGCTCGTTTCAAAGAGGAGGCTCTCCTCCTCCGTGGAGATTCAATTGTGGGCTGAAGCTAGGGGCTCCCCCGCCTGGAGAGTTGGGGAAGCAGGCCTCTGCGGACGGAAGCCTGAGCACCCAAGCTGGCCTTCGGGTCCGGTTCCGGCTTAGGGTTCGGGCTAGGTTTAGGGTTAGGGTTAGGGCTTAGGGACCAGGCACGTCGGATCGGGCAACACACTCATGGCCTCCCCCAAGGCCTGAGTTGAGGGCGGGACTCAGGAGGCTCCTGGCTCCCTGCGTTTGGGGCCCGCAGGGGCCCAGAGAGCGGGCACGGCCTCCAGGGAGCATGCTGGTTTCTAGCCCTGCGAGGGTCGGAGACTGCACCCATGGACAGCGTTGGCTCCTGGCTGGGAGGCTGAGTCCGGCCATCCTCCTGAGGCTGCCCTGCCTGGGAGGAATCGGGTGCCAGGCCTCGGTGGGCCGGGTCCCGAACACGCCACCTAGGGTTAGGGTTGGGTCCTGGGAGAACAGCAGGCCTGAGGTGCCGGTGCCAAGGGAGGCTCCGCGGAGGGCTGAGTTGAGGGCGTTGGTCGGGCGGTCCGTCCAGCTGCGGGATTTGGGTGTGGGCGCCCTCCGGAGGTGTGTGGGCCTGTCGGGGGGCATGTAGGTTTCGCCCGCCAGGAGGGTTCTCCACGGGGCCAAAGGGCCCGGTTTCCACGTGGGGGGCCCCCAGAGTCCGACGGGGTCCATAAGGAGTCCCCAGACTGCAGGGCTGCCGGGCCAGGCCACCGGGGACGCAAGTCTGAGGAACCGGCCTAGGGTTAGGTTTAGGCCGCCGGGGCCTGGCAGGCCCGAGCTGCCCGCGCTGACGTGGCCTCTCCCGCAGGCTGAGTAGAGGGCTTGCGTCTGCAGGATCGGCAGCCTCCCGGTTCCTGGTCCGGGTGGGCGCCGACCGTGGAGGTGGCCCACGCGATGCATGCAGGGGTCTCCCGCTCCTTGGATTCAGCTCGTTTCAAAGAGGAGGCTCTCCTCCGTGGAGATGCAAATGTGGGCTGAAGCTCGGGGCTCCCCCGCCTGGAGAGTTGGGGAAGCAGGCCTCTGCGGACGGAAGCCTGAGCACCCAAGCTGGCCTTCGGGTCCGGTTCCGGCTTAGGGTTCGGGCTAGGGTTAGGGTTAGGGTTAGGAATTAGGGACCAGTCACGTCGGATCGGGCAACACACTCATGGCCTCCCCCAAGGCCTGAGTTGACGGCGGGACTCAAGAGGCTCCTGGCTCCCTGCGTTTGGGGCCCGCAGGGGCCCAGAGAGCGGGCACGGCCTCCAGGGAGCATGCTGGTTTCTAGCCCTGCGAGGGTCGTAGACTGCACCCATGGACAGCGTTGGCTCCTGGCTGGGAGGCTGAGTCCGGCCATCCTCCTGAGGCTGCCCTGCCTGGGAGGAATCGGGTGCCAGGCCTCGGTGGGCCGGGTCCCGAACACGCCACCTAGGGTTAGGGTTGGGTCCTGGGAGAACGGCAGGCCTGAGGTGCCGGTGCCAAGGGAGGCTCCGCGGAGGGCTGAGTTGAGGGCGTTGGTCGGGCGGTCCGTCCGGCTGCGGGATTTGGGTGTGGGCGCCCTCCGGAGGTGTGTGGGCCTGTCGGGGGGCATGTAGGTTTCGCCCGCCAGGAGGGTTCTCCACGGGGCCAAAGGGCCCGGTTTCCACGTGGGGGGCCCCCAGAGTCCGACGGGGTCCATAAGGAGTCCCCAGACTGCAGGGCTGCCGGGCCAGGCCACCGGGGACGCAAGTCTGAGGAACCGGCCTAGGGTTAGGTTTAGGCCGCCGGGGCCTGGCAGGCCCGAGCTGCCCGCGCTGACGTGGCCTCTCCCGCAGGCTGAGTAGAGGGCTTGCGTCTGCAGGATCGGCAGCCTCCCGGTTCCTGGTCCGGGTGGGCGCCGACCGTGGAGGTGGCCCACGCGATGCATGCAGGGGTCTCCCGCTCCGCGGATTCAGCTCGTTTCAAAGAGGAGGCTCTCCTCCGTGGAGATGCAATTGTGGGCTGAAGCTCGGGGCTCCCCCGCCTGGAGAGTTGGGGAAGCAGGCCTCTGCGGACGGAAGCCTGAGCACCCAAGCTGGCCTTCGGGTCCGGTTCCGGCTTAGGGTTCGGGCTAGGGTTAGGGTTAGGGTTAGGAATTAGGGACCAGTCACGTCGGATCGGGCAACACACTCATGGCCTCCCCCAAGGCCTGAGTTGAGGGCGGGACTCAAGAGGCTCCTGGCTCCCTGCGTTTGGGGCCCGCAGGGGCCCAGAGAGCGGGCACGGCCTCCAGGGAGCATGCTGGTTTCTAGCCCTGCGAGGGTCGGAGACTGCACCCATGGACAGCGTTGGCTCCTGGCTGGGAGGCTGAGTCCGGCCATCCTCCTGAGGCTGCCCTGCCTGGGAGGAATCGGGTGCCAGGCCTCGGTGGGCCGGGTCCCGAACACGCCACCTAGGGTTAGGGTTGGGTCCTGGGAGAACGGCAGGCCTGAGGTGCCGGTGCCATGGGAGGCTCCAAGGAGTGCTGAGTTGAGGGCGTTGGTCGGGCGGTCCGTCCGGCTGCGGGATTTGGGTGTGGGCGCCCTCCGGAGGTGTGTGGGCCTGTCGGGGGGCATGTAGGTTTCGCCCGCCAGGAGGGTTCTCCACGGGGCCAAAGGGCCCGGTTTCCACGTGGGGGGCCCCCAGAGTCCGACGGGGTCCATAAGGAGTCCCCAGACTGCAGGGCTGCCGGGCCAGGCCACCGGGGACGCAAGTCTGAGGAACCGGCCTAGGGTTAGGGTTAGGCCGCCGGGGCCTGGCAGGCCCGAGCTGCCTGCCCTGACGTGGCCTCTCCCGCAGGCTGAGTTGAGGGCTTGCGTGTGCAGGATCGTCAGCCTCCCGTTTCCTGGTCCGGGTGGGCGCCGACCGTGGAGGTGGCCCACGCGATGCATGCAGGGGACTCCCGCTCCGAGGATTCAGCTCGTTTCAAAGAGGAGGCTCTCCTCCTCCGTGGAGATGCAATTGTGGGCTGAAGCTCGGGGCTCCCCCGCCTGGAGAGTTGGGGAAGCAGGCCTCTGCGGACGGAAGCCTGAGCACCCAAGCTGGCCTTCGGGTCCGGTTCCGGCTTAGGGTTCGGGCTAGGGTTAGGGTTAGGGTTAGGACTTAGGGACCAGGCACGTCGGATCGGGCAACACACTCATGGCCTCCCCCAAGGCCTGAGTTGAGGGCGGGACTCAGGAGGCTCCTGGCTCCCTGCGTTTGGGGCCCGCAGGGGCCCAGAGAGCGGGCACGGCCTCCAGGGAGCATGCTGGTTTCTAGCCCTGCGAGGGTCGTAGACTGCACCCATGGACAGCGTTGGCTCCTGGCTGGGAGGCTGAGTCCGGCCATCCTCCTGAGGCTGCCCTGCCTGGGAGGAATCGGGTGCCAGGCCTCGGGGGGCCGGGTCCCGAACACGCCACCTAGGGTTAGGGTTGGGTCCTGGGAGAACGGCAGGCCTGAGGTGCCGGTGCCAAGGGAGGCCCCGCGGAGGGCTGAGTTGAGGGCGTTGGTCGGGCGGTCCGTCCGGCTGCGGGATTTGGGTGTGGGCGCCCTCCGGAGGTGTGTGGGCCTGTCGGGGGGCATGTAGGTTTCGCCCGCCAGGAGGGTTCTCCACGGGGCCAAAGGGCCCGGTTTCCACGTGGGGGGCCCCCAGAGTCCGACGGGGTCCATAAGGAGTCCCCAGACTGCAGGGCTGCCGGGCCAGGCCACCGGGGACGCAAGTCTGAGGAACCGGCCTAGGGTTAGGTTTAGGCCGCCGGGGCCTGGCAGGCCCGAGCTGCCCGCGCTGACGTGGCCTCTCCCGCAGGCTGAGTAGAGGGCTTGCGTCTGCAGGATCGGCAGCCTCCCGGTCCCTGGTCCGGGTGGGCGCCGACCGTGGAGGTGGCCCACGCGATGCATGCAGGGGTCTCCCGCTCCGCGGATTCAGCTCGTTTCAAAGAGGAGGCTCTCCTCCGTGGAGATGCAATTGTGGGCTGAAGCTCGGGGCTCCCCCGCCTGGAGAGTTGGGGAAGCAGGCCTCTGCGGACGGAAGCCTGAGCACCCAAGCTGGCCTTCGGGTCCGGTTCCGGCTTAGGGTTCGGGCTAGGGTTAGGGTTAGGGTTAGGACTTAGGGACCAGGCACGTCGGATCGGGCAACACACTCATGGCCTCCCCCAAGGCCTGAGTTGACGGCGGGACTCAAGAGGCTCCTGGCTCCCTGCGTTTGGGGCCCGCAGGGGCCCAGAGAGCGGGCACGGCCTCCAGGGAGCATGCTGGTTTCTAGCCCTGCGAGGGTCGGAGACTGCACCCATGGACAGCGTTGGCTCCTGGCTGGGAGGCTGAGTCCGGCCATCCTCCTGAGGCTGCCCTGCCTGGGAGGAATCGGGTGCCAGGCCTCGGGGGGCCGGGTCCCGAACACGCCACCTAGGGTTAGGGTTGGGTCCTGGGAGAACGGCAGGCCTGAGGTGCCGGTGCCAAGGGAGGCTCCGCGGAGGGCTGAGTTGAGGGCGTTGGTCGGGCGGTCCGTCCGGCTGCGGGATTTGGGTGTGGGCGCCCTCCGGAGGTGTGTGGGCCTGTCGGGGGGCATGTAGGTTTCGCCCGCCAGGAGGGTTCTCCACGGGGCCAAAGGGCCCGGTTTCCACGTGGGGGGCCCCCAGAGTCCGACGGGGTCCATAAGGAGTCCCCAGACTGCAGGGCTGCCGGGCCAGGCCACCGGGGACGCAAGTCTGAGGAACCGGCCTAGGGTTAGGTTTAGGCCGCCGGGGCCTGGCAGGCCCGAGCTGCCCGCGCTGACGTGGCCTCTCCCGCAGGCTGAGTAGAGGGCTTGCGTCTGCAGGATCGTCAGCCTCCCGGTTCCTGGTCCGGGTGGGCGCCGACCGTGGAGGTGGCCCACGCGATGCATGCAGGGGTCTCCCGCTCCGCGGATTCAGCTCGTTTCAAAGAGGAGGCTCTCCTCCGTGGAGATGCAATTGTGGGCTGAAGCTCGGGGCTCCCCCGCCTGGAGAGTTGGGGAAGCAGGCCTCTGCGGACGGAAGCCTGAGCACCCAAGCTGGCCTTCGGGTCCGGTTCCGGCTTAGGGTTCGGGCTAGGGTTAGGGTTAGGGTTAGGAATTAGGGACCAGTCACGTCGGATCGGGCAACACACTCATGGCCTCCCCCAAGGCCTGAGTTGAGGGCGGGACTCAAGAGGCTCCTGGCTCCCTGCGTTTGGGGCCCGCAGGGGCCCAGAGAGCGGGCACGGCCTCCAGGGAGCATGCTGGTTTCTAGCCCTGCGAGGGTCGGAGACTGCACCCATGGACAGCGTTGGCTCCTGGCTGGGAGGCTGAGTCCGGCCATCCTACTGAGGCTGCCCTGCCTGGGAGGAATCGGGTGCCAGGCCTCGGTGGGCCGGGTCCCGAACACGCCACCTAGGGTTAGGGTTGGGTCCTGGGAGAACGGCAGGCCTGAGGTGCCGGTGCCATGGGAGGCTCCAAGGAGTGCTGAGTTGAGGGCGTTGGTCGGGCGGTCCGTCCGGCTGCGGGATTTGGGTGTGGGCGCCCTCCGGAGGTGTGTGGGCCTGTCGGGGGGCATGTAGGTTTCGCCCGCCAGGAGGGTTCTCCACGGGGCCAAAGGGCCCGGTTTCCACGTGGGGGGCCCCCAGAGTCCGACGGGGTCCATAAGGAGTCCCCAGACTGCAGGGCTGCCGGGCCAGGCCACCGGGGACGCAAGTCTGAGGAACCGGCCTAGGGTTAGGGTTAGGCCGCCGGGGCCTGGCAGGCCCGAGCTGCCCGCCCTGACGTGGCCTCTCCCGCAGGCTGAGTTGAGGGCTTGCGTGTGCAGGATCGTCAGCCTCCCGTTTCCTGGTCCGGGTGGGCGCCGACCGTGGAGGTGGCCCACGCGATGCATGCAGGGGACTCCCGCTCCGAGGATTCAGCTCGTTTCAAAGAGGAGGCTCTCCTCCTCCGTGGAGATGCAATTGTGGGCTGAAGCTCGGGGCTCCCCCGCCTGGAGAGTTGGGGAAGCAGGCCTCTGCGGACGGAAGCCTGAGCACCCAAGCTGGCCTTCGGGTCCGGTTCCGGCTTAGGGTTCGGGCTAGGGTTAGGGTTAGGGTTAGGACTTAGGGACCAGGCACGTCGGATCGGGCAACACACTCATGGCCTCCCCCAAGGCCTGAGTTGAGGGCGGGACTCAGGAGGCTCCTGGCTCCCTGCGTTTGGGGCCCGCAGGGGCCCAGAGAGCGGGCACGGCCTCCAGGGAGCATGCTGGTTTCTAGCCCTGCGAGGGTCGTAGACTGCACCCATGGACAGCGTTGGCTCCTGGCTGGGAGGCTGAGTCCGGCCATCCTCCTGAGGCTGCCCTGCCTGGGAGGAATCGGGTGCCAGGCCTCGGGGGGCCGGGTCCCGAACACGCCACCTAGGGTTAGGGTTGGGTCCTGGGAGAACGGCAGGCCTGAGGTGCCGGTGCCAAGGGAGGCTCCGCGGAGGGCTGAGTTGAGGGCGTTGGTCGGGCGGTCCGTCCGGCTGCGGGATTTGGGTGTGGGCGCCCTCCGGAGGTGTGTGGGCCTGTCGGGGGGCATGTAGGTTTCGCCCGCCAGGAGGGTTCTCCACGGGGCCAAAGGGCCCGGTTTCCACGTGGGGGGCCCCCAGAGTCCGACGGGGTCCATAAGGAGTCCCCAGACTGCAGGGCTGCCGGGCCAGGCCACCGGGGACGCAAGTCTGAGGAACCGGCCTAGGGTTAGGTTTAGGCCGCCGGGGCCTGGCAGGCCCGAGCTGCCCGCGCTGACGTGGCCTCTCCCGCAGGCTGAGTAGAGGGCTTGCGTCTGCAGGATCGGCAGCCTCCCGGTCCCTGGTCCGGGTGGGCGCCGACCGTGGAGGTGGCCCACGCGATGCATGCAGGGGTCTCCCGCTCCGCGGATTCAGCTCGTTTCAAAGAGGAGGCTCTCCTCCGTGGAGATGCAATTGTGGGCTGAAGCTCGGGGCTCCCCCGCCTGGAGAGTTGGGGAAGCAGGCCTCTGCGGACGGAAGCCTGAGCACCCAAGCTGGCCTTCGGGTCCGGTTCCGGCTTAGGGTTCGGGCTAGGGTTAGGGTTAGGGTTAGGACTTAGGGACCAGGCACGTCGGATCGGGCAACACACTCATGGCCTCCCCCAAGGCCTGTGTTGAGGGCGGGATTCAGAAGGCTCCTGGCTCCCTGCGTTTGGGGCCCGCAGGGGCCCAGAGAGCGGGCACGGCCTCCAGGGAGCATGCTGGTTTCTAGCCCTGCGAGGGTCGGAGACTGCACCCATGGACAGCGTTGGCTCCCGGCTGGGAGGCTGAGTCCGGCCATCCTCCTGAGGCTGCCCTGCCTGGGAGGAATCGGGTGCCAGGCCTCGGTGGGCCGGGTCCCGAACACGCCACCTAGGGTTAGGGTTGGGTCCTGGGAGAACGGCAGGCCTGAGCTGCCGGTGCCAAGGGAGGCTCCGCGGAGGGCTGAGTTGAGGGCGTTGGTGGGGCGGTCCGTCCGGCTGCGGGATTTGGGTGTGGGCGCCCTCCGGAGGTGTGTGGGCCTGTCGGGGGGCATGTAGGTTTCGCCCGCCAGGAGGGTTCTCCACGGGGCCAAAGGGCCCGGTTTCCACGTGGGGGGCCCCCAGAGTCCGACGGGGTCCATAAGGAGTCCCCAGACTGCAGGGCTGCCGGGCCAGGCCACCGGGGACGCAAGTCTGAGGAACCGGCCTAGGGTTAGGGTTAGGCCGCCGGGGCCTGACAGGTCCGAGCAGCCCGCCCTGACGTGGCCTCTCCCGCAGGCTGAGTTGAGGGCTTGCGTCTGCAGGATCGTCAGCCTCCCGGTTCCTGGTACGGGTGGGCGCCGACCGTGGAGGTGGCCCATGCAATGCATGCAGGGGACTCCCGCTCCGAGGATTCAGCTCGTTTCAAAGAGGAGGCTCTCCTCCTCCGTGGAGATGCAATTGTGGGCTGAAGCTCGGGGCTCCCCCGCCTGGAGAGTTGGGGAAGCAGGCCTCTGCGGACGGAAGCCTGAGCACCCAAGCTGGCCTTCGGGTCCGGTTCCGGCTTAGGGTTCGGGCTAGGGTTAGGGTTAGGGTTAGGACTTAGGGACCAGGCACGTCGGATCGGGCAACACACTCATGGCCTCCCCCAAGGCCTGAGTTGAGGGCGGGACTCAGGAGGCTCCTGGCTCCCTGCGTTTGGGGCCCGCAGGGGCCCAGAGAGCGGGCACGGCCTCCAGGGAGCATGCTGGTTTCTAGCCCTGCGAGGGTCGTAGACTGCACCCATGGACAGCGTTGGCTCCTGGCTGGGAGGCTGAGTCCGGCCATCCTCCTGAGGCTGCCCTGCCTGGGAGGAATCGGGTGCCAGGCCTCGGGGGGCCGGGTCCCGAACACGCCACCTAGGGTTAGGGTTGGGTCCTGGGAGAACGGCAGGCCTGAGGTGCCGGTGCCAAGGGAGGCTCCGCGGAGGGCTGAGTTGAGGGCGTTGGTCGGGCGGTCCGTCCGGCTGCGGGATTTGGGTGTGGGCGCCCTCCGGAGGTGTGTGGGCCTGTCGGGGGGCATGTAGGTTTCGCCCGCCAGGAGGGTTCTCCACGGGGCCAAAGGGCCCGGTTTCCACGTGGGGGGCCCCCAGAGTCCGACGGGGTCCATAAGGAGTCCCCAGACTGCAGGGCTGCCGGGCCAGGCCACTGGGGACGCAAGTCTGAGGAACCGGCCTAGGGTTAGGGTTAGGCCGACGGGGACTGGCAGGCCCGAGCTGCCCGCGCTGACGTGGCCTCTCCCGCAGGCTGAGTTGAGGGCTTGCGTGTGCAGGATCGTCAGCCTCCCGGTTCCTGGTCCGGGTGGGCGCCGACCGTGGAGGTGGCCCACGCGATGCATGCAGGGGTCTCCCGCTCCGCGGATTCAGCTCGTTTCAAAGAGGAGGCTCTCCTCCTCCGTGGAGATGCAATTGTGGGCTGAAGCTCGGGGCTCCCCCGCCTGGAGAGTTGGGGAAGCAGGCCTCTGCGGACAGAAGCCTGAGCACCCAAGCTGGCCTTCGGGTCCGGTTCCGGCTTAGGGTTCGGGCTAGGGTTAGGGTTAGGGTTAGGACTTAGGGACCAGGCACGTCGGATCGGGCAACCCACTCATGGCCTCCCCCAAGGCCTGAGTTGAGGGCGGGACTCAGGAGGCTCCTGGCTCCCTGCGTTTGGGGCCCGCAGGGGCCCAGAGAGCGGGCACGGCCTCCAGGGAGCATGCTGGTTTCTAGCCCTGCGAGGGTCGGAGACTGCACCCTAGGACAGCGTTGGCTCCCGGCTGGGAGGCTGAGTCCGGCCGTCCGCCTGAGGCTGCCCTGCCTGGGAGGAATCGGGTGCCAGGCCTCGGGGGGCCGGGTCCCGAACACGCCACCTAGGGTTAGGGTTGGGTCCTGGGAGAACGGCAGGCCTGAGGTGCCGGTGCCAAGGGAGGCTCCGCGGAGGGCTGAGTTGAGGGCGTTGGTCGGGCGGTCCGTCCGGCTGCGGGATTTGGGTGTGGGCGCCCTCCGGAGGTGTGTGGGCCTGTCGGGGGGCATGTAGGTTTCGCCCGCCAGGAGGGTTCTCCACGGGGCCAAAGGGCCCGGTTTCCACGTGGGGGGCCCCCAGAGTCCGACGGGGTCCATAAGGAGTCCCCAGACTGCAGGGCTGCCGGGCCAGGCCACCGGGGAAGCAAGTCTGAGGAACCGGCCTAGGGTTAGGGTTAGGCCGCCGGGGCCTGGCAGGCCCGAGCTGCCCGCGCTGACGTGGCCTCTCCCGCAGGCTGAGTTGAGGGCTTGCGTGTGCAGGATCGTCAGCCTCCCGGTTCCTGGTCCGGGTGGGCGCCGACCGTGGAGGTGGCCCCGCGATGCATGCAAGGGTCTCCCGCTCCGCGGATTCAGCTCGTTTCAAAGAGGAGGCTCTCCTCCTCCGTGGAGATTCAATTGTGGGCTGAAGCTAGGGGCTCCCCCGCCTGGAGAGTTGGGGAAGCAGGCCTCTGCGGACGGAAGCCTGAGCACCCAAGCTGGCCTTCGGGTCCGGTTCCGGCTTAGGGTTCGGGCTAGGGTTAGGGTTAGGGTTAGGACTTAGGGACCAGGCACGTCGGATCGGGCAACACACTCATGGCCTCCCCCAAGGCCTGAGTTGAGGGCGGGACTCAGGAGGCTCCTGGCTCCCTGCGTTTGGGGCCCGCAGGGGCCCAGAGAGCGGGCACGGCCTCCAGGGAGCATGCTGGTTTCTAGCCCTGCGAGGGTCGGAGACTGCACCCAAGGACAGCGTTGGCTCCCGGCTGGGAGGCTGAGTCCGGCCATCCTCCTGAGGCTGCCCTGCCTGGGAGGAATCGGGTGCCAGGCCTCGGTGGGGCGGGTCCCGAACACGCCACCTAGGGTTAGGGTTGGGTCCTGGGAGAACGGCAGGCCTGAGGTGCCGGTGCCAAGGGAGGCTCCGCGGAGGGCTGAGTTGAGGGCGTTGGTCGGGCGGTCCGTCCGGCTGCGGGATTTGGGTGTGGACGCCCTCCGGAGGTGTGTGGGCCTGTCGGGGGGCATGTAGGTTTCGCCCGCCAGGAGGGTTCTCCACGGGGCCAAAGGGCCCGGTTTCCACGTGGGGGGCCCCCAGAGTCCGACGGGGTCCATAAGGAGTCCCCAGACTGCAGGGCTGCCGGGCCAGGCCACCGGGGACGCAAGTCTGAGGAACCGGCCTAGGGTTAGGGTTAGGCCGCCAGGGCCTGGCAGGCCCGAGCTGCCCGCCCTGACGTGGCTTCTCCCGCAGGCTGAGTTGAGGGCTTGCGTGTGCAGGATCGTCAGCCTCCCGGTTCCTGGTCCGGGTGGGCGCCGACCGTGGAGGTGGCCCACGCGATGCATGCAGGGGTCTCCCGCTCCGAGGATTCAGCTCGTTTCAAAGAGGAGGCTCTCCTCCTCCGTGGAGATGCAATTGTGGGCTGAAGCTCGGGGCTCCCCCGCCTGGAGAGTTGGGGAAGCAGGCCTCTGCGGACGGAAGCCTGAGCACCCAAGCTGGCCTTCGGGTCCGGTTCCGGCTTAGGGTTCGGGATAGGGTTAGGGTTAGGGTTAGGGCTTAGGGACCAGGCACGTCGGATCGGGCAACACACTCATGGCCTCCCCCAAGGCCTGAGTTGAGGGCGGGACTCAGGAGGCTCCTGGCTCCCTGCGTTTGGGCCCCCCAGGGGCTCAGAGAGCGGGCACGGCCTCCAGGGAGCATGCTGGTTTCTAGCCCTGCGAGGGTCGGAGACTGCACCCAAGGACAGCGTTGGCTCCCGGCTGGGAGGCTGAGTCCGGCCATCCTCCTGAGGCTGCCCTGCCTGGGAGGAATCGGGTGCCAGGCCTCGGTGGGCCGGGTCCCGAACACGCCACCTAGGGTTAGGGTTGGGTCCTGGGAGAACGGCAGGCCTGAGGTGCCGGTGCCATGGGAGGCTCCGCGGAGGGCTGAGTTGAGGGCGTTGGTCGGGCGGTCCGTCCGGCTGCGGGATTTGGGTGTGGGCGCCCTCCGGAGGTGTGTGGGCCTGTCGGGGGGCATGTAGTTTTCGCCCGCCAGGAGGGTTCTCCACGGGGCCAAAGGGCCCGGTTTCCACGTGGGGGGCCCCCAGAGTCCGACGGGGTCCATAAGGAGTCCCCAGACTGCAGGGCTGCCGGGCCAGGCCACCGGGGACGCAAGTCTGAGGAACCGGCCTAGGGTTAGGTTTAGGCCGCCGGGGCCTGGCAGGCCCGAGCTGCCCGCGCTGACGTGGCCTCTCCCGCAGGCTGAGTAGAGGGCTTGCGTCTGCAGGATCGGCAGCCTCCCGGTTCCTGGTCCGGGTGGGCGCCGACCGTGGAGGTGGCCCACGCGATGCATGCAGGGGTCTCCCGCTCCGCGGATTCAGCTCGTTTCAAAGAGGAGGCTCTCCTCCGTGGAGATGCAATTGTGGGCTGAAGCTCGGGGCTCCCCCGCCTGGAGAGTTGGGGAAGCAGGCCTCTGCGGACGGAAGCCTGAGCACCCAAGCTGGCCTTCGGGTCCGGTTCCGGCTTAGGGTTCGTTCTAGGGTTAGGGTTAGGGTTAGGAATTAGGGACCAGTCACGTCGGATCGGGCAACACACTCATGGCCTCCCCCAAGGCCTGAGTTGAGGGCGGGACTCAAGAGGCTCCTGGCTCCCTGCGTTTGGGGCCCGCAGGGGCCCAGAGAGCGGGCACGGCCTCCAGGGAGCATGCTGGTTTATAGCCCTGCGAGGGTCGGAGACTGCACCCATGGACAGCGTTGGCTCCTGGCTGGGAGGCTGAGTCCGGCCATCCTCCTGAGGCTGCCCTGCCTGGGAGGAATCGGGTGCCAGGCCTCGGGGGGCCGGGTCCCGAACACGCCACCTAGGGTTAGGGTTGGGTCCTGGGAGAACGGCAGGCCTGAGGTGCCGGTGCCAAGGGAGGCTCCGCGGAGGGCTGAGTTGAGGGCGTTGGTCGGGCGGTCCGTCCGGCTGCGGGATTTGGGTGTGGGCGCCCTCCGGAGGTGTGTGGGCCTGTCGGGGGGCATGTAGGTTTCGCCCGCCAGGAGGGTTCTCCACGGGGCCAAAGGGCCCGGTTTCCACGTGGGGGGCCCCCAGAGTCCGACGGGGTCCATAAGGAGTCCCCAGACTGCAGGGCTGCCGGGCCAGGCCACTGGGGACGCAAGTCTGAGGAACCGGCCTAGGGTTAGGGTTAGGCCGACGGGGACTGGCAGGCCCGAGCTGCCCGCGCTGACGTGGCCTCTCCCGCAGGCTGAGTTGAGGGCTTGCGTGTGCAGGATCGTCAGCCTCCCGGTTCCTGGTCCGGGTGGGCGCCGACCGTGGAGGTGGCCCACGCGATGCATGCAGGGGTCTCCCGCTCCGCGGATTCAGCTCGTTTCAAAGAGGAGGCTCTCCTCCTCCGTGGAGATGCAATTGTGGGCTGAAGCTCGGGGCTCCCCCGCCTGGAGAGTTGGGGAAGCAGGCCTCTGCGGACGGAAGCCTGAGCACCCAAGCTGGCCTTCGGGTCCGGTTCCGGCTTAGGGTTCGGGCTAGGGTTAGGGTTAGGGTTAGGACTTAGGGACCAGGCACGTCGGATCGGGCAACACACTCATGGCCTCCCCCAATCCTGAGTTGAGGGCGGGACTCAGGAGGCTCCTGGCTCCCTGCGTTTGGGGCCCGCAGGGGCCCAGAGAGCGGGCACGGCCTCCAGGGAGCATGCTGGTTTCTAGCCCTGCGAGGGTCGGAGACTGCACCCAAGGACAGCGTTGGCTCCCGGCTGGGAGGCTGAGTCCGGCCGTCCTCCTGAGGCTGCCCTGCCTGGGAGGAATCGGGTGCCAGGCCTCGGTGGGCCGGGTCCCGAACACGCCACCTAGGGTTAGGGTTGGGTCCTGGGAGAACGGCAGGCCTGAGGTGCCGGTGCCAAGGGAGGCTCCGCGGAGGGCTGAGTTGAGGGCGTTGGTCGGGCGGTCCGTCCGGCTGCGGGATTTGGGTGTGGACGCCCTCCGGAGGTGTGTGGGCCTGTCGGGGGGCATGTAGGTTTCGCCCGCCAGGAGGGTTCTCCACGGGGCCAAAGGGCCCGGTTTCCACGTGGGGGGCCCCCAGAGTCCGACGGGGTCCATAAGGAGTCCCCAGACTGCAGGGCTGCCGGGCCAGGCCACCGGGGACGCAAGTCTGAGGAACCGGCCTAGGGTTAGGGTTAGGCCGCCAGGGCCTGGCAGGCCCGAGCTGCCCGCCCTGACGTGGCTTCTCCCGCAGGCTGAGTTGAGGGCTTGCGTGTGCAGGATCGTCAGCCTCCCGGTTCCTGGTCCGGGTGGGCGCCGACCGTGGAGGTGGCCCACGCGATGCATGCAGGGTTCTCCCGCTCCGCGGATTCAGCTCGTTTCAAAGAGGAGGCTCTCCTCCTCCGTGGAGATGCAATTGTGGGCTGAAGCTCGGGGCTCCCCCGCCTGGAGAGTTGGGGAAGCAGGCCTCTGCGGACGGAAGCCTGAGCACCCAAGCTGCCCTTCGGGTCCGGTTCCGGCTTAGGGTTCGGGATAGGGTTAGGGTTAGGGTTAGGGCTTAGGGACCAGGCACGTCGGATCGGGCAACACACTCATGGCCTCCCCCAAGGCCTGAGTTGAGGGCGGGACTCAGGAGGCTCCTGGCTCCCTGAGTTTGGGCCCCGCAGGGGCCCAGAGAGCGGGCACGGCCTCCAGGGAGCATGCTGGTTTCTAGCCCTGCGAGGGTCGGAGACTGCACCCAAGGACAGCGTTGGCTCCCGGCTGGGAGGCTGAGTCCGGCCATCCTCCTGAGGCTGCCCTGCCTGGGAGGAATCGGGTGCCAGGCCTCGGTGGGCCGGGTCCCGAACACGCCACCTAGGGTTAGGGTTGGGTCCTGGGAGAACGGCAGGCCTGAGGTGCCGGTGCCATGGGAGGCTCTGCGGAGGGCTGAGTTGAGGGCGTTGGTCGGGCGGTCCGTCCGGCTGCGGGATTTGGGTGTGGGCGCCCTCCGGAGGTGTGTGGGCCTGTCGGGGGGCATGTAGGTTTCGCCCGCCAGGAGGGTTCTCCACGGGGCCAAAGGGCCCGGTTTCCACGTGGGGGGCCCCCAGAGTCCGACGGGGTCCATAAGGAGTCCCCAGACTGCAGGGCTGCCGGGCCAGGCCACCGGGGACACAAGTCTGAGGAACCGGCCTAGGGTTAGGTTTAGGCCGCCGGGGCCTGGCAGGCCCGAGCTGCCCGCGCTGACGTGGCCTCTCCCGCAGGCTGAGTAGAGGGCTTGCGTCTGCAGGATCGGCAGCCTCCCGGTTCCTGGTCCGGGTGGGCGCCGACCGTGGAGGTGGCCCACGCGATGCATGCAGGGGTCTCCCGCTCCGCGGATTCAGCTCGTTTCAAAGAGGAGGCTCTCCTCCGTGGAGATGCAATTGTGGGCTGAAGCTCGGGGCTCCCCCGCCTGGAGAGTTGGGGAAGCAGGCCTCTGCGGACGGAAGCCTGAGCACCCAAGCTGGCCTTCGGGTCCGGTTCCGGCTTAGGGTTCGGGCTAGGGTTAGGGTTAGGGTTAGGAATTAGGGACCAGTCACGTCGGATCGGGCAACACACTCATGGCCTCCCCCAAGGCCTGAGTTGAGGGCGGGACTCAAGAGGCTCCTGGCTCCCTGCGTTTGGGGCCCGCAGGGGCCCAGAGAGCGGGCACGGCCTCCAGGGAGCATGCTGGTTTCTAGCCCTGCGAGGGTCGTAGACTGCACCCATGGACAGCGTTGGCTCCTGGCTGGGAGGCTGAGTCCGGCCATCCTCCTGAGGCTGCCCTGCCTGGGAGGAATCGGGTGCCAGGCCTCGGGGGGCCGGGTCCCGAACACGCCACCTAGGGTTAGGGTTGGGTCCTGGGAGAACGGCAGGCCTGAGTTGCCGGTGCCAAGGGAGGCTCCGCGGAGGGCTGAGTTGAGGGCGTTGGTCGGGCGGTCCGTCCGGCTGCGGGATTTGGGTGTGGGCGCCCTCCGGAGGTGTGTGGGCCTGTCGGGGGGCATGTAGGTTTCGCCCGCCAGGAGGGTTCTCCACGGGGCCAAAGGGCCCGGTTTCCACGTGGGGGGCCCCCAGAGTCCGACGGGGTCCATAAGGAGTCCCCAGACTGCAGGGCTGCCGGGCCAGGCCACTGGGGACGCAAGTCTGAGGAACCGGCCTAGGGTTAGGGTTAGGCCGACGGGGACTGGCAGGCCCGAGCTGCCCGCGCTGACGTGGCCTCTCCCGCAGGCTGAGTTGAGGGCTTGCGTGTGCAGGATCGTCAGCCTCCCGGTTCCTGGTCCGGGTGGGCGCCGACCGTGGAGGTGGCCCACGCGATGCATGCAGGGGTCTCCCGCTCCGCGGATTCAGCTCGTTTCAAAGAGGAGGCTCTCCTCCTCCGTGGAGATGCAATTGTGGGCTGAAGCTCGGGGCTCCCCCGCCTGGAGAGTTGGGGAAGCAGGCCTCTGCGGACAGAAGCCTGAGCACCCAAGCTGGCCTTCGGGTCCGGTTCCGGCTTAGGATTCGGGCTAGGGTTAGGGTTAGGGTTAGGACTTAGGGACCAGGCACGTCGGATCGGGCAACACACTCATGGCCTCCCCCAATCCTGAGTTGAGGGCGGGACTCAGGAGGCTCCTGGCTCCCTGCGTTTGGGGCCCGCAGGGGCCCAGAGAGCGGGCACGGCCTCCAGGGAGCATGCTGGTTTCTAGCCCTGCGAGGGTCGGAGACTGCACCCAAGGACAGCGTTGGCTCCCGGCTGGGAGGCTGAGTCCGGCCGTCCTCCTGAGGCTGCCCTGCCTGGGAGGAATCGGGTGCCAGGCCTCGGTGGGCCGGGTCCCGAACACGCCACCTAGGGTTAGGGTTGGGTCCTGGGAGAACGGCAGGCCTGAGGTGCCGGTGCCAAGGGAGGCTCCGCGGAGGGCTGAGTTGAGGGCGTTGGTCGGGCGGTCCGTCCGGCTGCGGGATTTGGGTGTGGGCGCCCTCCGGAGGTGTGTGGGCCTGTCGGGGGGCATGTAGGTTTCGCCCGCCAGGAGGGTTCTCCACGGGGCCAAAGGGCCCGGTTTCCACGTGGGGGGCCCCCAGAGTCCGACGGGGTCCATAAGGAGTCCCCAGACTGCAGGGCTGCCGGGCCAGGCCACCGGGGACGCAAGTCTGAGGAACCGGCCTAGGGTTAGGTTTAGGCCGCCGGGGCCTGGCAGGCCCGAGCTGCCCGCGCTGACGTGGCCTCTCCCGCAGGCTGAGTAGAGGGCTTGCGTCTGCAGGATCGGCAGCCTCCCGGTTCCTGGTCCGGGTGTGCGCCGACCGTGGAGGTGGCCCACGCGATGCATGCAGGGGTCTCCCGCTCCGCGGATTCAGCTCGTTTCAAAGAGGAGGCTCTCCTCCGTGGAGATGCAATTGTGGGCTGAAGCTCGGGGCTCCCCCGCCTGGAGAGTTGGGGAAGCAGGCCTCTGCGGACGGAAGCCTGAGCACCCAAGCTGGCCTTCGGGTCCGGTTCCGGCTTAGGGTTCGGGCTAGGGTTAGGGTTAGGGTTAGGAATTAGGGACCAGTCACGTCGGATCGGGCAACACACTCATGGCCTCCCCCAAGGCCTGAGTTGAGGGCGGGACTCAAGAGGCTCCTGGCTCCCTGCGTTTGGGGCCCGCAGGGGCCCAGAGAGCGGGCACGGCCTCCAGGGAGCATGCTGGTTTCTAGCCCTGCGAGGGTCGGAGACTGCACCCAAGGACAGCGTTGGCTCCCAGCTGGGAGGCTGAGTCCGGCCATCCTCCTGAGGCTGCCCTGCCTGGGAGGAATCGGGTGCCAGGCCTCGGGGGGCCGGGTCCCGAACACGCCACCTAGGGTTAGGGTTGGGTCCTGGGAGAACGGCAGGCCTGAGGTGCCGGTGCCAAGGGAAGCTCCGCGGAGGGCTGAGTTGAGGGCGTTGGTCGGGCGGTCCGTCCGGCTGCGGGATTTGGGTGTGGGCGCCCTCCGGAGGTGTGTGGGCCTGTCGGGGGGCATGTAGGTTTCGCCCGCCAGGAGGGTTCTCCACGGGGCCAAAGGGCCCGGTTTCCACGTGGGGGGCCCCCAGAGTCCGACGGGGTCCATAAGGAGTCCCCAGACTGCAGGGCTGCCGGGCCAGGCCACCGGGGACGCAAGTCTGAGGAACCGGCCTAGGGTTAGGGTTAGGCCGCCGGGGCCTGGTAGGCCCGAGCTGCCCGCGCTGACGTGGCCTCTCCCGCAGGCTGAGTAGAGGGCTTGCGTCTGCAGGATCGGCAGCCTCCCGGTTCCTGGTCCGGGTGGGCGCCGACCGTGGAGGTGGCCCACGCGATGCATGCAGGGGTCTCCCACTCCGCGGATTCAGCTCGTTTCAAAGAGGAGGCTCTCCTCCGTGGAGATGCAATTGTGGGCTGAAGCTCGGGGCTCCCCCGCCTGGAGAGTTGGGGAAGCAGGCCTCTGCGGACGGAAGCCTGAGCACCCAAGCTGGCCTTCGGGTCCGGTTCCGGCTTAGGGTTCGGGCTAGGGTTAGGGTTAGGGTTAGGAATTAGGGACCAGTCACGTCGGATCGGGCAACACACTCATGGCCTCCCCCAAGGCCTGAGTTGAGGGCGGGACTCAAGAGGCTCCTGGCTCCCTGCGTTTGGGGCCCGCAGGGGCCCAGAGAGCGGGCACGGCCTCCAGGGAGCATGCTGGTTTCTAGCCCTGCGAGGGTCGGAGACTGCACCCATGGACAGCGTTGGCTCCCGGCTGGGAGGCTGAGTCCGGCCATCCTCCTGAGGCTGCCCTGCCTGGGAGGAATCGGGTGCCAGGCCTCGGTGGGCCGGGTCCCGAACACGCCACCTAGGGTTAGGGTTGGGTCCTGGGAGAACGGCAGGCCTGAGGTGCCGGTGCCATGGGAGGCTCCAAGGAGTACTGAGTTGAGGGCGTTGGTCGGGCGGTCCGTCCGGCTGCGGGATTTGGGTGTGGGCGCCCTCCGGAGGTGTGTGGGCCTGTCGGGGGGCATGTAGGTTTCGCCCGCCAGGAGGGTTCTCCACGGGGCCAAAGGGCCCGGTTTCCACGTGGGGGGCCCCCAGAGTCCGACGGGGTCCATAAGGAGTCCCCAGACTGCAGGGCTGCCGGGCCAGGCCACCGGGGACGCAAGTCTGAGGAACCGGCCTAGGGTTAGGGTTAGGCCGCCGGGGCCTGGCAGGCCCGAGCTGCCCGCCCTGACGTGGCCTCTCCCGCAGGCTGAGTTGAGGGCTTGCGTGTGCAGGATCGTCAGCCTCCCGTTTCCTGGTCCGGGTGGGCGCCGACCGTGGAGGTGGCCCACGCGATGCATGCAGGGGACTCCCGCTCCGAGGATTCAGCTCGTTTCAAAGAGGAGGCTCTCCTCCTCCGTGGAGATGCAATTGTGGGCTGAAGCTCGGGGCTCCCCCGCCTGGAGAGTTGGGGAAGCAGGCCTCTGCGGACGGAAGCCTGAGCACCCAAGCTGGCCTTCGGGTCCGGTTCCGGCTTAGGGTTCGGGCTAGGGTTAGGGTTAGGGTTAGGACTTAGGGACCAGGCACGTCGGATCGGGCAACACACTCATGGCCTCCCCCAAGGCCTGAGTTGAGGGCGGGACTCAGGAGGCTCCTGGCTCCCTGCGTTTGGGGCCCGCAGGGGCCCAGAGAGCGGGCACGGCCTCCAGGGAGCATGCTGGTTTCTAGCCCTGCGAGGGTCGTAGACTGCACCCATGGACAGCGTTGGCTCCTGGCTGGGAGGCTGAGTCCGGCCATCCTCCTGAGGCTGCCCTGCCTGGGAGGAATCGGGTGCCAGGCCTCGGGGGGCCGGGTCCCGAACACGCCACCTAGGGTTAGGGTTGGGTCCTGGGAGAACGGCAGGCCTGAGGTGCCGGTGCCAAGGGAGGCTCCGCGGAGGGCTGAGTTGAGGGCGTTGGTCGGGCGGTCCGTCCGGCTGCGGGATTTGGGTGTGGGCGCCCTCCGGAGGTGTGTGGGCCTGTCGGGGGGCATGTAGGTTTCGCCCGCCAGGAGGGTTCTCCACGGGGCCAAAGGGCCCGGTTTCCACGTGGGGGGCCCCCAGAGTCCGACGGGGTCCATAAGGAGTCCCCAGACTGCAGGGCTGCCGGGCCAGGCCACCGGGGACGCAAGTCTGAGGAACCGGCCTAGGGTTAGGTTTAGGCCGCCGGGGCCTGGCAGGCCCGAGCTGCCCGCGCTGACGTGGCCTCTCCCGCAGGCTGAGTAGAGGGCTTGCGTCTGCAGGATCGTCAGCCTCCCGGTCCCTGGTCCGGGTGGGCGCCGACCGTGGAGGTGGCCCACGCGATGCATGCAGGGGTCTCCCGCTCCGCGGATTCAGCTCGTTTCAAAGAGGAGGCTCTCCTCCGTGGAGATGCAATTGTGGGCTGAAGCTCGGGGCTCCCCCGCCTGGAGAGTTGGGGAAGCAGGCCTCTGCGGACGGAAGCCTGAGCACCCAAGCTGGCCTTCGGGTCCGGTTCCGGCTTAGGGTTCGGGCTAGGGTTAGGGTTAGGGTTAGGACTTAGGGACCAGGCACGTCGGATCGGGCAACACACTCATGGCCTCCCCCAAGGCCTGAGTTGACGGCGGGACTCAAGAGGCTCCTGGCTCCCTGCGTTTGGGGCCCGCAGGGGCCCAGAGAGCGGGCACGGCCTCCAGGGAGCATGCTGGTTTCTAGCCCTGCGAGGGTCGGAGACTGCACCCATGGACAGCGTTGGCTCCTGGCTGGGAGGCTGAGTCCGGCCATCCTCCTGAGGCTGCCCTGCCTGGGAGGAATCGGGTGCCAGGCCTCGGTGGGCCGGGTCCCGAACACGCCACCTAGGGTTAGGGTTGGGTCCTGGGAGAACGGCAGGCCTGAGGTGCCGGTGCCAAGGGAGGCTCCGCGGAGGGCTGAGTTGAGGGCGTTGGTCGGGCGGTCCGTCCGGCTGCGGGATTTGGGTGTGGGCGCCCTCCGGAGGTGTGTGGGCCTGTCGGGGGGCATGTAGGTTTCGCCCGCCAGGAGGGTTCTCCACGGGGCCAAAGGGCCCGGTTTCCACGTGGGGGGCCCCCAGAGTCCGACGGGGTCCATAAGGAGTCCCCAGACTGCAGGGCTGCCGGGCCAGGCCACCGGGGACGCAAGTCTGAGGAACCGGCCTAGGGTTAGGGTTAGGCCGCCGGGGCCTGGCAGGCCCGAGCTGCCCGCCCTGACGTGGCCTCTCCCGCAGGCTGAGTTGAGGGCTTGCGTGTGCAGGATCGTCAGCCTCCCGGTTCCTGGTCCGGGTGGGCGCCGACCGTGGAGGTGGCCCACGCGATGCATGCAGGGGACTCCCGCTCCGAGGATTCAGCTCGTTTCAAAGAGGAGGCTCTCCTCCTCCGTGGAGATGCAATTGTGGGCTGAAGCTCGGGGCTCCCACGCCTGGAGAGTTGGGGAAGCAGGCCTCTGCGGACGGAAGCCTGAGCACCCAAGCTGGCCTTCGGGTCCGGTTCCGGCTTAGGGTTCGGGCTAGGGTTAGGGTTAGGGTTAGGACTTAGGGACCAGGCATGTCGGATCGGGCAACACACTCATGGCCTCCCCCAAGGCCTGTGTTGAGGGCGGGATTCAGAAGGCTCCTGGCTCCCTGCGTTTGGGGCCCGCAGGGGCCCAGAGAGCGGGCACGGCCTCCAGGGAGCATGCTGGTTTCTAGCCCTGCGAGGGTCGGAGACTGCACCCATGGACAGCGTTGGCTCCCGGCTGGGAGGCTGAGTCCGGCCATCCTCCTGAGGCTGCCCTGCCTGGGAGGAATCGGGTGCCAGGCCTCGGTGGGCCGGGTCCCGAACACGCCACCTAGGGTTAGGGTTGGGTCCTGGGAGAACGGCAGGCCTGAGCTGCCGGTGCCAAGGGAGGCTCCGCGGAGGGCTGAGTTGAGGGCGTTGGTGGGGCGGTCCGTCCGGCTGCGGGATTTGGGTGTGGGCGCCCTCCGGAGGTGTGTGGGCCTGTCGGGGGGCATGTAGGTTTCGCCCGCCAGGAGGGTTCTCCACGGGGCCAAAGGGCCCGGTTTCCACGTGGGGGGCCCCCAGAGTCCGACGGGGTCCATAAGGAGTCCCCAGACTGCAGGGCTGCCGGGCCAGGCCACCGGGGACGCAAGTCTGAGGAACCGGCCTAGGGTTAGGGTTAGGCCGCCGGGGCCTGACAGGTCCGAGCAGCCCTCCCTGACGTGGCCTCTCCCGCAGGCTGAGTTGAGGGCTTGCGTCTGCAGGATCGTCAGCCTCCCGGTTCCTGGTACTGGTGGGCGCCGACCGTGGAGGTGGCCCATGCAATGCATGCAGGGGACTCCCGCTCCGAGGATTCAGCTCGTTTCAAAGAGGAGGCTCTCCTCCTCCGTGGAGATGCAATTGTGGGCTGAAGCTCGGGGCTCCCCCGCCTGGAGAGTTGGGGAAGCAGGCCTCTGCGGACGGAAGCCTGAGCACCCAAGCTGGCCTTCGGGTCCGGTTCCGGCTTAGGGTTCGGGCTAGGGTTAGGGTTAGGGTTAGGACTTAGGGACCAGGCACGTCGGATCGGGCAACACACTCATGGCCTCCCCCAAGGCCTGAGTTGAGGGCGGGACTCAGGAGGCTCCTGGCTCCCTGCGTTTGGGGCCCGCAGGGGCCCAGAGAGCGGGCACGGCCTCCAGGGAGCATGCTGGTTTATAGCCCTGCGAGGGTCGGAGACTGCACCCATGGACAGCGTTGGCTCCTGGCTGGGAGGCTGAGTCCGGCCATCCTCCTGAGGCTGCCCTGCCTGGGAGGAATCGGGTGCCAGGCCTCGGGGGGCCGGGTCCCGAACACGCCACCTAGGGTTAGGGTTGGGTCCTGGGAGAACGGCAGGCCTGAGGTGCCGGTGCCAAGGGAGGCTCCGCGGAGGGCTGAGTTGAGGGCGTTGGTCGGGCGGTCCGTCCGGCTGCGGGATTTGGGTGTGGGCGCCCTCCGGAGGTGTGTGGGCCTGTCGGGGGGCATGTAGGTTTCGCCCGCCAGGAGGGTTCTCCACGGGGCCAAAGGGCCCGGTTTCCACGTGGGGGGCCCCCAGAGTCCGACGGGGTCCATAAGGAGTCCCCAGACTGCAGGGCTGCCGGGCCAGGCCACTGGGGACGCAAGTCTGAGGAACCGGCCTAGGGTTAGGGTTAGGCCGACGGGGACTGGCAGGCCCGAGCTGCCCGCGCTGACGTGGCCTCTCCCGCAGGCTGAGTTGAGGGCTTGCGTGTGCAGGATCGTCAGCCTCCCGGTTCCTGGTCCGGGTGGGCGCCGACCGTGGAGGTGGCCCACGCGATGCATGCAGGGGTCTCCCGCTCCGCGGATTCAGCTCGTTTCAAAGAGGAGGCTCTCCTCCTCCGTGGAGATGCAATTGTGGGCTGAAGCTCGGGGCTCCCCCGCCTGGAGAGTTGGGGAAGCAGGCCTCTGCGGACAGAAGCCTGAGCACCCAAGCTGGCCTTCGGGTCCGGTTCCGGCTTAGGGTTCGGGCTAGGGTTAGGGTTAGGGTTAGGACTTAGGGACCAGGCACGTCGGATCGGGCAACCCACTCATGGCCTCCCCCAAGGCCTGAGTTGAGGGCGGGACTCAGGAGGCTCCTGGCTCCCTGCGTTTGGGGCCCGCAGGGGCCCAGAGAGCGGGCACGGCCTCCAGGGAGCATGCTGGTTTCTAGCCCTGCGAGGGTCGGAGACTGCACCCTAGGACAGCGTTGGCTCCCGGCTGGGAGGCTGAGTCCGGCCGTCCGCCTGAGGCTGCCCTGCCTGGGAGGAATCGGGTGCCAGGCCTCGGGGGGCCGGGTCCCGAACACGCCACCTAGGGTTAGGGTTGGGTCCTGGGAGAACGGCAGGCCTGAGGTGCCGGTGCCAAGGGAGGCTCCGCGGAGGGCTGAGTTGAGGGCGTTGGTCGGGCGGTCCGTCCGGCTGCGGGATTTGGGTGTGGGCGCCCTCCGGAGGTGTGTGGGCCTGTCGGGGGGCATGTAGGTTTTGCCCGCCAGGAGGGTTCTCCACGGGGCCAAAGGGCCCGGTTTCCACGTGGGGGGCCCCCAGAGTCCGACGGGGTCCATAAGGAGTCCCCAGACTGCAGGGCTGCCGGGCCAGGCCACCGGGGACGCAAGTCTGAGGAACCGGCCTAGGGTTAGGGTTAGGCCGCCGGGGCCTGGCAGGCCCGAGCTGCCCGCGCTGACGTGGCCTCTCCCGCAGGCTGAGTTGAGGGCTTGCGTCTGCAGGATCGTCAGCCTCCCGGTTCCTGGTCCGGGTGGGCGCCGACCGTTGAGGTGGCCCACGCGATGCATGCAAGGGTCTCCCGCTCCGCGGATTCAGCTCGTTTCAAAGAGGAGGCTCTCCTCCTCCGTGGAGATGCAATTGTGGGCTGAAGCTCGGGGCTCCCCCGCCTGGAGAGTTGGGGAAGCAGGCCTCTGCGGACGGAAGCCTGAGCACCCAAGCTGGCCTTCGGGTCCGGTTCCGGCTTAGGGTTCGGGCTAGGGTTAGGGTTAGGGTTAGGACTTAGGGACCAGGCACGTCGGATCGGGCAACACACTCATGGCCTCCCCCAAGGCCTTAGTTGAGGGCGGGATTCAGGAGGCTCCTGGCTCCCTGCGTTTGGGGCCCGCAGGGGCCCAGAGAGCGGGCACGGCCTCCAGGGAGCATGCTGGTTTCTAGCCCTGCGAGGGTAGGAGAGTGCACCCAAGGACAGCGTTGGCTCCCAGCTGGGAGGCTGAGTCCGGCCGTCCGCCTGAGGCTGCCCTACCTGGGAGGAATCGGGTGCCAGGCCTCGGGGGTCCGGGTCCCAAACACGCCACCTAGGGTTAGGGTTGGGTCCTGGGAGAACGGCAGGCCTGAGGTGCCGGTGCCAAGGGAGGCTCCGCGGAGGGCTGAGTTGAGGGCGTTGGTGGGGCGGTCCGTCCGGCTGCGGGATTTGGGTGTGGGCGCCCTCCGGAGGTGTGTGGGCCTGTCGGGGGGCATGTAGGTTTCGCCCGCCAGGAGGGTTCTCCACGGGGCCAAAGGGCCCGGTTTCCACGTGGGGGGCCCCCAGAGTCCGACGGGGTCCATAAGGAGTCCCCAGACTGCAGGGCTGCCGGGCCAGGCCACCGGGGACGCAAGTCTGAGGAACCGGCCTAGGGTTAGGGTTAGGCCGCCGGGGCCTGGCAGGCCCGAGCTGCCCGCCCTGACGTGGCCTCTCCCGCAGGCTGAGTTGAGGGCTTGCGTGTGCAGGATCGTCAGCCTCCCGGTTCCTGGTCCGGGTGGGCGCCGACCGTGGAGGTGGCCCACGCGATGCATGCAGGGGACTCCCGCTCCGAGGATTCAGCTCGTTTCAAAGAGGAGGCTCTCCTCCTCCGTGGAGATGCAATTGTGGGCTGAAGCTCGGGGCTCCCCCGCCTGGAGAGTTGGGGAAGCAGGCCTCTGCGGACGGAAGCCTGAGCACCCAAGCTGGCCTTCGGGTCCGGTTCCGGCTTAGGGTTCGGGCTAGGGTTAGGGTTAGGGTTAGGGCTTAGGGACCAGGCACGTCGGATCGGGCAACACACTCATGGCCTCCCCCAAGGCCTGAGTTGAGGGCGGGATTCAGAAGGCTCCTGGCTCCCTGCGTTTGGGGCCCGCAGGGGCCCAGAGAGCGGGCACGGCCTCCAGGGAGCATGCTGGTTTCTAGCCCTGCGAGGGTCGGAGACTGCACCCATGGACAGCGTTGGCTCCCGGCTGGGAGGCTGAGTCCGGCCATCCTCCTGAGGCTGCCCTGCCTGGGAGGAATCGGGTGCCAGGCCTCGGTGGGCCGGGTCCCGAACACGCCACCTAGGGTTAGGGTTGGGTCCTGGGAGAACGGCAGGCCTGAGGTGCCGGTGCCAAGGGAGGCTCCGCGGAGGGCTGAGTTGAGGGCGTTGGTGGGGCGGTCCGTCCGGCTGCGGGATTTGGGTGTGGGCGCCCTCCGGAGGTGTGTGGGCCTGTCGGGGGGCATGTAGGTTTCGCCCGCCAGGAGGGTTCTCCACGGGGCCAAAGGGCCCGGTTTCCACGTGGGGGGCCCCCAGAGTCCGACGGGGTCCAGAAGGAGTCCCCAGACTGCAGGGCTGCCGGGCCAGGCCACCGGGGACGCAAGTCTGAGGAACCGGCCTTGGGTTAGGGTTAGGCCGCCAGGGCCTGGCAGGCCCGAGCTGCCCGCCCTGACGTGGCCTCTCCCGCAGGCTGAGTTGAGGGCTTGCGTGTGCAGGATCGTCAGCCTCCCGGTCCCTGGTCCGGGTGGGCGCCGACCGTGGTGGTGGCCCACGCGATGCATGCAGGGGTCTCCCGCTCCGCGGTTTCAGCTCGTTTCAAAGAGGAGGCTATCCTCCGTGGAGATGCAATTGTGGGCTGAAGCTCGGGGCTCCCCCGCCTGGAGAGTTGGGGAAGCAGGCCTCTGCGGACGGAAGCCTGAGCACCCAAGCTGGCCTTCGGGTCCGGTTCCGGCTTAGGGTTCGGGCTAGGGTTAGGGTTAGGGTTAGGAATTAGGGACCAGTCACGTCGGATCGGGCAACACACTCATGGCCTCCCCCAAGGCCTGAGTTGAGGGCGGGACTCAAGAGGCTCCTGGCTCCCTGCGTTTGGGGCCCGCAGGGGCCCAGAGAGCGGGCACGGCCTCCAGGGAGCATGCTGGTTTCTAGCCCTGCGAGGGTCGGAGACTGCACCCATGGACAGCGTTGGCTCCTGGCTGGGAGGCTGAGTCCGGCCATCCTCCTGAGGCTGCCCTGCCTGGGAGGAATCGGGTGCCAGGCCTCGGTGGGCCGGGTCCCGAACACGCCACCTAGGGTTAGGGTTGGGTCCTGGGAGAACGGCAGGCCTGAGGTGCCGGTGCCAAGGGAGGCTCCGCGGAGGGCTGAGTTGAGGGCGTTGGTCGGGCGGTCCGTCCGGCTGCGGGATTTGGGTGTGGGCGCCCTCCGGAGGTGTGTGGGCCTGTCGGGGGGCATGTAGGTTTCGCCCGCCAGGAGGGTTCTCCACGGGGCCAAAGGGCCCGGTTTCCACGTGGGGGGCCCCCAGAGTCCGACGGGGTCCATAAGGAGTCCCCAGACTGCAGGGCTGCCGGGCCAGGCCACCGGGGACGCAAGTCTGAGGAACCGGCCTAGGGTTAGGGTTAGGCCGCCGGGGCCTGGCAGGCCCGAGCTGCCCGCCCTGACGTGGCCTCTCCCGCAGGCTGAGTTGAGGGCTTGCGTGTGCAGGATCGTCAGCCTCCCGGTCCCTGGTCCGGGTGGGCGCCGACCGTGGAGGTGGCCCACGCGATGCATGCAGGGGTCTCCCGCTCCGAGGATTCAGCTCGTTTCAAAGAGGAGGCTCTCCTCCGTGGAGATGCAATTGTGGGCTGAAGCTCGGGGCTCCCCCGCCTGGAGAGTTGGGGAAGCAGGCCTCTGCGGACGGAAGCCTGAGCACCCAAGCTGGCCTTCGGGTCCGGTTCCGGCTTAGGGTTCGGGCTAGGGTTAGGGTTAGGGTTAGGAATTAGGGACCAGTCACGTCGGATCGGGCAACACACTCATGGCCTCCCCCAAGGCCTGAGTTGAGGGCGGGACTCAAGAGGCTCCTGGCTCCCTGCGTTTGGGGCCCGCAGGGGCCCAGAGAGCGGGCACGGCCTCCAGGGAGCATGCTGGTTTCTAGCCCTGCGAGGGTCGGAGACTGCACCCATGGACAGCGTTGGCTCCCGGCTGGGAGGCTGAGTCCGGCCATCCTCCTGAGGCTGCCCTGCCTGGGAGGAATCGGGTGCCAGGCCTCGGTGGGCCGGGTCCCGAACACGCCACCTAGGGTTAGGGTTGGGTCCTGGGAGAACGGCAGGCCTGAGGTGCCGGTGCCAAGGGAGGCTCCGCGGAGGGCTGAGTTGAGGGCGTTGGTGGGGCGGTCCGTCCGGCTGCGGGATTTGGGTGTGGGCGCCCTCCGGAGGTGTGTGGGCCTGTCGGGGGGCATGTAGGTTTCGCCCGCCAGGAGGGTTCTCCACGGGGCCAAAGGGCCCGGTTTCCACGTGGGGGGCCCCCAGAGTCCGACGGGGTCCATAAGGAGTCCCCAGACTGCAGGGCTGCCGGGCCAGGCCACCGGGGACGCAAGTCTGAGGAACCGGCCTAGGGTTAGGGTTAGGCCGCCGGGGCCTGGCAGGCCCGAGCTGCCCGCCCTGACGTGGCCTCTCCCGCAGGCTGAGTTGAGGGCTTGCGTGTGCAGGATCGTCAGCCTCCCGGTTCCTGGTCCGGGTGGGCGCCGACAGTGGAGGTGGCCCACGCGATGCATGCAGGGGACTCCCGCTCCGAGGATTCAGCTCGTTTCAAAGAGGAGGCTCTCCTCCTCCGTGGAGATGCAATTGTGGGCTGAAGCTCGGGGCTCCCCCGCCTGGAGAGTTGGGGAAGCAGGCCTCTGCGGACGGAAGCCTGAGCACCCAAGCTGGCCTTCGGGTCCGGTTCCGGCTTAGGGTTCGGGCTAGGGTTAGGGTTAGGGTTAGGGCTTAGGGACCAGGCACGTCGGATCGGGCAACACACTCATGGCCTCCCCCAAGGCCTGAGTTGAGGGCGGGACTCAGGAGGCTCCTGGCTCCCTGCGTTTGGGGCCCGCAGGGGCCCAGAGAGCGGGCACGGCCTCCAGGGAGCATGCTGGTTTCTAGCCCTGCGAGGGTCGGAGACTGTACCCAAGGACAGCGTTGGCTCCCGGCTGGGAGGCTGAGTCCGGCCATCCTCCTGAGGCTGCCCTGCCTGGGAGGAATCGGGTGCCAGGCCTCGGTGGGCCGGGTCCCGAACACGCCACCTAGGGTTAGGGTTGGGTCCTGGGAGAACGGCAGGCCTGAGGTGCCGGTGCCAAGGGAGGCTCCGCGGAGGGCTGAGTTGAGGGCGTTGGTCGGGCGGTCCGTCCGGCTGCGGGATTTGGGTGTGGGCGCCCTCCGGAGGTGTGTGGGCCTGTCGGGGGGCATGTAGGTTTCGCCCGCCAGGAGGGTTCTCCACGGGGCCAAAGGGCCCGGTTTCCACGTGGGGGGCCCCCAGAGTCCGACGGGGTCCATAAGGAGTCCCCAGACTGCAGGGCTGCCGGGCCAGGCCACCGGGGACGCAAGTCTGAGGAACCGGCCTAGGGTTAGGTTTAGGCCGCCGGGGCCTGGCAGGCCCGAGCTGCCCGCGCTGACGTGGCCTCTCCCGCAGGCTGAGTTGAGGGCTTGCGTGTGCAGGATCGTCAGCCTCCCGGTTCCTGGTCCGGGTGGGCGCCGACCGTGGAGGTGGCCCACGCGATGCATGCAGGGGTCTCCCGCTCCGCGGATTCAGCTCGTTTCAAAGAGGAGGCTCTCCTCCGTGGAGATGCAATTGTGGGCTGAAGCTCGGGGCTCCCCCGCCTGGAGAGTTGGGGAAGCAGGCCTCTGCGGACGGAAGCCTGAGCACCCAAGCTGGCCTTCGGGTCCGGTTCCGGCTTAGGGTTCGGGCTAGGGTTAGGGTTAGGGTTAGGAATTAGGGACCAGTCACGTCGGATCGGGCAACACACTCATGGCCTCCCCCAAGGCCTGAGTTGAGGGCGGGACTCAAGAGGCTCCTGGCTCCCTGCGTTTGGGGCCCGCAGGGGCCCAGAGAGCGGGCACGGCCTCCAGGGAGCATGCTGGTTTCTAGCCCTGCGAGGGTCGGAGACTGCACCCATGGACAGCGTTGGCTCCTGGCTGGGAGGCTGAGTCCGGCCATCCTCCTGAGGCTGCCCTGCCTGGGAGGAATCGGGTGCCAGGCCTCGGTGGGCCGGGTCCCGAACACGCCACCTAGGATTAGGGTTGGGTCCTGGGAGAACGGCAGGCCTGAGGTGCCGGTGCCATGGGAGGCTCCAAGGAGTGCTGAGTTGAGGGCGTTGGTCGGGCGGTCCGTCCGGCTGCGGGATTTGGGTGTGGGCGCCCTCCGGAGGTGTGTGGGCCTGTCGGGGGGCATGTAGGTTTCGCCCGCCAGGAGGGTTCTCCACGGGGCCAAAGGGCCCGGTTTCCACGTGGGGGGCCCCCAGAGTCCGACGGGGTCCATAAGGAGTCCCCAGACTGCAGGGCTGCCGGGCCAGGCCACCGGGGATGCAAGTCTGAGGAACCGGCCTAGGGTTAGGGTTAGGCCGCCGGGGCCTGGCAGGCCCGAGCTGCCCGCCCTGACGTGGCCTCTCCCGCAGGCTGAGTTGAGGGCTTGCGTGTGCAGGATCGTCAGCCTCCCGGTTCCTGGTCCGGGTGGGCGCCGACCGTGGAGGTGGCCCACGCGATGCATGCAGGGGACTCCCGCTCCGAGGATTCAGCTCGTTTCAAAGAGGAGGCTCTCCTCCTCCGTGGAGATGCAATTGTGGGCTGAAGCTCGGGGCTCCCCCGCCTGGAGAGTTGGGGAAGCAGGCCTCTGCGGACGGAAGCCTGAGCACCCAAGCTGGCCTTCGGGTCCGGTTCCGGCTTAGGGTTCGGGCTAGGGTTAGGGTTAGGGTTAGGACTTAGGGACCAGGCACGTCGGATCGGGCAACACACTCATGGCCTCCCCCAAGGCCTTAGTTGAGGGCGGGATTCAGGAGGCTCCTGGCTCCCTGCGTTTGGGGCCCGCAGGGGCCCAGAGAGCGGGCACGGCCTCCAGGGAGCATGCTGGTTTCTAGCCCTGCGAGGGTCGGAGAGTGCACCCAAGGACAGCGTTGGCTCCCAGCTGGGAGGCTGAGTCCGGCCGTCCGCCTGAGGCTGCCCTACCTGGGAGGAATCGGGTGCCAGGCCTCGGGGGTCCGGGTCCCAAACACGCCACCTAGGGTTAGGGTTGGGTCCTGGGAGAACGGCAGGCCTGAGGTGCCGGTGCCAAGGGAGGCTCCGCGGAGGGCTGAGTTGAGGGCGTTGGTCGGGCGGTCCGTCCGGCTGCGGGATTTGGGTGTGGGCGCCCTCCGGAGGTGTGTGGGCCTGTCGGGGGGCATGTAGGTTTCGCCCGCCAGGAGGGTTCTCCACGGGGCCAAAGGGCCCGGTTTCCACGTGGGGGGCCCCCAGAGTCCGACGGGGTCCATAAGGAGTCCCCAGACTGCAGGGCTGCCGGGCCAGGCCACCGGGGACGCAAGTCTGAGGAACCGGCCTAGGGTTAGGTTTAGGCCGCCGGGGCCTGGCAGGCCCGCGCTGCCCGCGCTGACGTGGCCTCTCCCGCAGGCTGAGTAGAGGGCTTGCGTCTGCAGGATCGGCAGCCTCCCGGTTCCTGGTCCGGGTGGGCGCCGACCGTGGAGGTGGCCCACGCGATGCATGCAGGGGTCTCCCGCTCCGCGGATTCAGCTCGTTTCAAAGAGGAGGCTCTCCTCCGTGGAGATGCAATTGTGGGCTGAAGCTCGGGGCTCCCCCGCCTGGAGAGTTGGGGAAGCAGGCCTCTGCGGACGGAAGCCTGAGCACCCAAGCTGGCCTTCGGGTCCGGTTCCGGCTTAGGGTTCGGGCTAGGGTTAGGGTTAGGGTTAGGAATTAGGGACCAGTCACGTCGGATCGGGCAACACACTCATGGCCTCCCCCAAGGCCTGAGTTGACGGCGGGACTCAAGAGGCTCCTGGCTCCCTGCGTTTGGGGCCCGCAGGGGCCCAGAGAGCGGGCACGGCCTCCAGGGAGCATGCTGGTTTCTAGCCCTGCGAGGGTCGGAGACTGCACCCATGGACAGCGTTGGCTCCTGGCTGGGAGGCTGAGTCCGGCCATCCTCCTGAGGCTGCCCTGCCTGGGAGGAATCGGGTGCCAGGCCTCGGTGGGCCGGGTCCCGAACACGCCACCTAGGGTTAGGGTTGGGTCCTGGGAGAACGGCAGGCCTGAGGTGCCGGTGCCAAGGGAGGCTCCGCGGAGGGCTGAGTTGAGGGCGTTGGTGGGGCGGTCCGTCCGGCTGCGGGATTTGGGTGTGGGCGCCCTCCGGAGGTGTGTGGGCCTGTCGGGGGGCATGTAGGTTTCGCCCTCCAGGAGGGTTCTCCACGGGGCCAAAGGGCCCGGTTTCCACGTGGGGGGCCCCCAGAGTCCGACGGGGTCCATAAGGAGTCCCCAGACTGCAGGGCTGCCGGGCCAGGCCACCGGGGACGCAAGTTTGAGGAACCGGCCTAGGGTTAGGGTTAGGCCGCCAGTTCCTGGCAGGCCCGAGCTGCCCGCCCTGACGTGGCCTCTCCCGCAGGCTGAGTTGAGGGCTTGCGTGTGCAGGATCGTCAGCCTCCCGGTTCCTGTTCCGGGTGGGCGCCGACCGTGGAGGTGGCCCACGCGATGCATGCAGGGGACTCCCGCTCCGAGGATTCAGCTCGTTTCAAAGAGGAGGCTCTCCTCCTCCGTGGAGATGCAATTGTGGGCTGAAGCTCGGGGCTCCCACGCCTGGAGAGTTGGGGAAGCAG
This sequence comes from Martes martes, assembly GCF_963455335.1. Classification (NCBI taxonomy): domain Eukaryota; kingdom Metazoa; phylum Chordata; class Mammalia; order Carnivora; family Mustelidae; genus Martes; species Martes martes. The sequence goes on from NW_027666311.1 coordinate 55,567, forward strand.
GCCTCTGGGGACGGAAGCCTGAGCACCCAAGCTGGCCTTCGGGTCCGGTTCCGGCTTAGGGTTCGGGCTAGGGTTAGGGTTAGGGTTAGGACTTAGGGACCAGGCACGTCGGATCGGGCAACACACTCATGGCCTCCCCCAAGGCCTGAGTTGAGGGCGGGATTCAGAAGGCTCCTGGCTCCCTGCGTTTGGGGCCCGCAGGGGCCCAGAGAGCGGGCACGGCCTCCAGGGAGCATGCTGGTTTCTAGCCCTGCGAGGGTCGGAGACTGCACCCATGGACAGCGTTGGCTCCCGGCTGGGAGGCTGAGTCCGGCCATCCTCCTGAGGCTGCCCTGCCTGGGAGGAATCGGGTGCCAGGCCTCGGTGGGCCGGGTCCCGAACACGCCACCTAGGGTTAGGGTTGGGTCCTGGGAGAACGGCAGGCCTGAGGTGCCGGTGCCAAGGGAGGCTCCGCGGAGGGCTGAGTTGAGGGCGTTGGTGGGGCGGTCCGTCCGGCTGCGGGATTTGGGTGTGGGCGCCCTCCGGAGGTGTGTGGGCCTGTCGGGGGGCATGTAGGTTTCGCCCGCCAGGAGGGTTCTCCACGGGGCCAAAGGGCCCGGTTTCCACGTGGGGGGCCCCCAGAGTCCGACGGGGTCCATAAGGAGTCCCCAGACTGCAGGGCTGCCGGGCCAGGCCACCGGGGACGCAAGTCTGAGGAACCGGCCTAGGGTTAGGGTTAGGCCGCCGGGGCCTGGCAGGCCCGAGCTGCCCGCCCTGACGTGGCCTCTCCCGCAGGCTGAGTTGAGGGCTTGCGTGTGCAGGATCGTCAGCCTCCCGGTTCCTGGTCCGGGTGGGCGCCGACAGTGGAGGTGGCCCACGCGATGCATGCAGGGGACTCCCGCTCCGAGGATTCAGCTCGTTTCAAAGAGGAGGCTCTCCTCCTCCGTGGAGATGCAATTGTGGGCTGAAGCTCGGGGCTCCCCCGCCTGGAGAGTTGGGGAAGCAGGCCTCTGCGGACGGAAGCCTGAGCACCCAAGCTGGCCTTCGGGTCCGGTTCCGGCTTAGGGTTCGGGCTAGGGTTAGGGTTAGGGTTAGGGCTTAGGGACCAGGCACGTCGGATCGGGCAACACACTCATGGCCTCCCCCAAGGCCTGAGTTGAGGGCGGGATTCAGAAGGCTCCTGGCTCCCTGCGTTTGGGGCCCGCAGGGGCCCAGAGAGCGGGCACGGCCTCCAGGGAGCATGCTGGTTTCTAGCCCTGCGATGGTCGGAGACTGCACCCATGGACAGCGTTGGCTCCCGGCTGGGAGGCTGAGTCCGGCCATCCTCCTGAGGCTGCCCTGCCTGGGAGGAATCGGGTGCCAGGCCTCGGTGGGCCGGGTCCCAAACACGCCACCTAGGGTTAGGGTTGGGTCCTGGGAGAACGGCAGGCCTGAGGTGCCGGTGCCAAGGGAGGCTCCGCGGAGGGCTGAGTTGAGGGCGTTGGTCGGGCGGTCCGTCCGGCTGCGGGATTTGTGTGTGGGCGCCCTCCGGAGGTGTGTGGGCCTGTCGGGGGGCATGTAGGTTTCGCCCGCCAGGAGGGTTCTCCACGGGGCCAAAGGGCCCGGTTTCCACGTGGGGTGCCCCCAGAGTCCGACGGGGTCCATAAGGAGTCCCCAGACTGCAGGGCTGCCGGGCCAGGCCACCGGGGACGCAAGTCTGAGGAACCGGCCTAGGGTTAGGTTTAGGCCGCCGGGGCCTGGCAGGCCCGAGCTGCCCGCCCTGACGTGGCCTCTCCCGCAGGCTGAGTTGAGGGCTTGCTTGTGCAGGATCGTCAGCCTCCCGGTTCCTGGTCCGGGTGGGCGCCGACCGTGCAGGTGGCCCACGCGATGCATGCAGGGGACTCCCGCTCCGAGGATTCAGCTCGTTTCAAAGAGGAGGCTCTCCTCCTCCGTGGAGATGCAATTGTGGGCTGAAGATCGGGGCTCCCACGCCTGGAGAGTTGGGGAAGCAGGCCTCTGGGGACGGAAGCCTGAGCACCCAAGCTGGCCTTCGGGTCCGGTTCCGGCTTAGGGTTCGGGCTAGGGTTAGGGTTAGGGTTAGGACTTAGGGACCAGGCACGTCGGATCGGGCAACACACTCATGGCCTCCCCCAAGGCCTGTGTTGAGGGCGGGATTCAGAAGGCTCCTGGCTCCCTGCGTTTGGGGCCCGCAGGGGCCCAGAGAGCGGGCACGGCCTCCAGGGAGCATGCTGGTTTCTAGCCCTGCGAGGGTCGGAGACTGCACCCATGGACAGCGTTGGCTCCCGGCTGGGAGGCTGAGTCCGGCCATCCTCCTGAGGCTGCCCTGCCTGGGAGGAATCGGGTGCCAGGCCTCGGTGGGCCGGGTCCCGAACACGCCACCTAGGGTTAGGGTTGGGTCCTGGGAGAACGGCAGGCCTGAGCTGCCGGTGCCAAGGGAGGCTCCGCGGAGGGCTGAGTTGAGGGCGTTGGTGGGGCGGTCCGTCCGGCTGCGGGATTTGGGTGTGGGCGCCCTCCGGAGGTGTGTGGGCCTGTCGGGGGGCATGTAGGTTTCGCCCGCCAGGAGGGTTCTCCACGGGGCCAAAGGGCCCGGTTTCCACGTGGGGGGCCCCCAGAGTCCGACGGGGTCCATAAGGAGTCCCCAGACTGCAGGGCTGCCGGGCCAGGCCACCGGGGACGCAAGTCTGAGGAACCGGCCTAGGGTTAGGGTTAGGCCGCCGGGGCCTGACAGGTCCGAGCAGCCCGCCCTGACGTGGCCTCTCCCGCAGGCTGAGTTGAGGGCTTGCGTCTGCAGGATCGTCAGCCTCCCGGTTCCTGGTACGGGTGGGCGCCGACCGTGGAGGTGGCCCATGCAATGCATGCAGGGGACTCCCGCTCCGAGGATTCAGCTCGTTTCAAAGAGGAGGCTCTCCTCCTCCGTGGAGATGCAATTGTGGGCTGAAGCTCGGGGCTCCCCCGCCTGGAGAGTTGGGGAAGCAGGCCTCTGCGGACGGAAGCCTGAGCACCCAAGCTGGCCTTCGGGTCCGGTTCCGGCTTAGGGTTCGGGCTAGGGTTAGGGTTAGGGTTAGGACTTAGGGACCAGGCACGTCGGATCGGGCAACACACTCATGGCCTCCCCCAAGGCCTGAGTTGAGGGCGGGACTCAGGAGGCTCCTGGCTCCCTGCGTTTGGGGCCCGCAGGGGCCCAGAGAGCGGGCACGGCCTCCAGGGAGCATGCTGGTTTATAGCCCTGCGAGGGTCGGAGACTGCACCCATGGACAGCGTTGGCTCCTGGCTGGGAGGCTGAGTCCGGCCATCCTCCTGAGGCTGCCCTGCCTGGGAGGAATCGGGTGCCAGGCCTCGGGGGGCCGGGTCCCGAACACGCCACCTAGGGTTAGGGTTGGGTCCTGGGAGAACGGCAGGCCTGAGGTGCCGGTGCCAAGGGAGGCTCCGCGGAGGGCTGAGTTGAGGGCGTTGGTCGGGCGGTCCGTCCGGCTGCGGGATTTGGGTGTGGGCGCCCTCCGGAGGTGTGTGGGCCTGTCGGGGGGCATGTAGGTTTCGCCCGCCAGGAGGGTTCTCCACGGGGCCAAAGGGCCCGGTTTCCACGTGGGGGGCCCCCAGAGTCCGACGGGGTCCATAAGGAGTCCCCAGACTGCAGGGCTGCCGGGCCAGGCCACTGGGGACGCAAGTCTGAGGAACCGGCCTAGGGTTAGGGTTAGGCCGACGGGGACTGGCAGGCCCGAGCTGCCCGCGCTGACGTGGCCTCTCCCGCAGGCTGAGTTGAGGGCTTGCGTGTGCAGGATCGTCAGCCTCCCGGTTCCTGGTCCGGGTGGGCGCCGACCGTGGAGGTGGCCCACGCGATGCATGCAGGGGTCTCCCGCTCCGCGGATTCAGCTCGTTTCAAAGAGGAGGCTCTCCTCCTCCGTGGAGATGCAATTGTGGGCTGAAGCTCGGGGCTCCCCCGCCTGGAGAGTTGGGGAAGCAGGCCTCTGCGGACAGAAGCCTGAGCACCCAAGCTGGCCTTCGGGTCCGGTTCCGGCTTAGGGTTCGGGCTAGGGTTAGGGTTAGGGTTAGGACTTAGGGACCAGGCACGTCGGATCGGGCAACCCACTCATGGCCTCCCCCAAGGCCTGAGTTGAGGGCGGGACTCAGGAGGCTCCTGGCTCCCTGCGTTTGGGGCCCGCAGGGGCCCAGAGAGCGGGCACGGCCTCCAGGGAGCATGCTGGTTTCTAGCCCTGCGAGGGTCGGAGACTGCACCCTAGGACAGCGTTGGCTCCCGGCTGGGAGGCTGAGTCCGGCCGTCCGCCTGAGGCTGCCCTGCCTGGGAGGAATCGGGTGCCAGGCCTCGGGGGGCCGGGTCCCGAACACGCCACCTAGGGTTAGGGTTGGGTCCTGGGAGAACGGCAGGCCTGAGGTGCCGGTGCCAAGGGAGGCTCCGCGGAGGGCTGAGTTGAGGGCGTTGGTCGGGCGGTCCGTCCGGCTGCGGGATTTGGGTGTGGGCGCCCTCCGGAGGTGTGTGGGCCTGTCGGGGGGCATGTAGGTTTTGCCCGCCAGGAGGGTTCTCCACGGGGCCAAAGGGCCCGGTTTCCACGTGGGGGGCCCCCAGAGTCCGACGGGGTCCATAAGGAGTCCCCAGACTGCAGGGCTGCCGGGCCAGGCCACCGGGGACGCAAGTCTGAGGAACCGGCCTAGGGTTAGGGTTAGGCCGCCGGGGCCTGGCAGGCCCGAGCTGCCCGCGCTGACGTGGCCTCTCCCGCAGGCTGAGTTGAGGGCTTGCGTCTGCAGGATCGTCAGCCTCCCGGTTCCTGGTCCGGGTGGGCGCCGACCGTTGAGGTGGCCCACGCGATGCATGCAAGGGTCTCCCGCTCCGCGGATTCAGCTCGTTTCAAAGAGGAGGCTCTCCTCCTCCGTGGAGATGCAATTGTGGGCTGAAGCTCGGGGCTCCCCCGCCTGGAGAGTTGGGGAAGCAGGCCTCTGCGGACGGAAGCCTGAGCACCCAAGCTGGCCTTCGGGTCCGGTTCCGGCTTAGGGTTCGGGCTAGGGTTAGGGTTAGGGTTAGGACTTAGGGACCAGGCACGTCGGATCGGGCAACACACTCATGGCCTCCCCCAAGGCCTTAGTTGAGGGCGGGATTCAGGAGGCTCCTGGCTCCCTGCGTTTGGGGCCCGCAGGGGCCCAGAGAGCGGGCACGGCCTCCAGGGAGCATGCTGGTTTCTAGCCCTGCGAGGGTAGGAGAGTGCACCCAAGGACAGCGTTGGCTCCCAGCTGGGAGGCTGAGTCCGGCCGTCCGCCTGAGGCTGCCCTACCTGGGAGGAATCGGGTGCCAGGCCTCGGGGGTCCGGGTCCCAAACACGCCACCTAGGGTTAGGGTTGGGTCCTGGGAGAACGGCAGGCCTGAGGTGCCGGTGCCAAGGGAGGCTCCGCGGAGGGCTGAGTTGAGGGCGTTGGTGGGGCGGTCCGTCCGGCTGCGGGATTTGGGTGTGGGCGCCCTCCGGAGGTGTGTGGGCCTGTCGGGGGGCATGTAGGTTTCGCCCGCCAGGAGGGTTCTCCACGGGGCCAAAGGGCCCGGTTTCCACGTGGGGGGCCCCCAGAGTCCGACGGGGTCCATAAGGAGTCCCCAGACTGCAGGGCTGCCGGGCCAGGCCACCGGGGACGCAAGTCTGAGGAACCGGCCTAGGGTTAGGGTTAGGCCGCCGGGGCCTGGCAGGCCCGAGCTGCCCGCCCTGACGTGGCCTCTCCCGCAGGCTGAGTTGAGGGCTTGCGTGTGCAGGATCGTCAGCCTCCCGGTTCCTGGTCCGGGTGGGCGCCGACCGTGGAGGTGGCCCACGCGATGCATGCAGGGGACTCCCGCTCCGAGGATTCAGCTCGTTTCAAAGAGGAGGCTCTCCTCCTCCGTGGAGATGCAATTGTGGGCTGAAGCTCGGGGCTCCCCCGCCTGGAGAGTTGGGGAAGCAGGCCTCTGCGGACGGAAGCCTGAGCACCCAAGCTGGCCTTCGGGTCCGGTTCCGGCTTAGGGTTCGGGCTAGGGTTAGGGTTAGGGTTAGGGCTTAGGGACCAGGCACGTCGGATCGGGCAACACACTCATGGCCTCCCCCAAGGCCTGAGTTGAGGGCGGGATTCAGAAGGCTCCTGGCTCCCTGCGTTTGGGGCCCGCAGGGGCCCAGAGAGCGGGCACGGCCTCCAGGGAGCATGCTGGTTTCTAGCCCTGCGAGGGTCGGAGACTGCACCCATGGACAGCGTTGGCTCCCGGCTGGGAGGCTGAGTCCGGCCATCCTCCTGAGGCTGCCCTGCCTGGGAGGAATCGGGTGCCAGGCCTCGGTGGGCCGGGTCCCGAACACGCCACCTAGGGTTAGGGTTGGGTCCTGGGAGAACGGCAGGCCTGAGGTGCCGGTGCCAAGGGAGGCTCCGCGAAGGGCTGAGTTGAGGGCGTTGGTGGGGCGGTCCGTCCGGCTGCGGGATTTGGGTGTGGGCGCCCTCCGGAGGTGTGTGGGCCTGTCGGGGGGCATGTAGGTTTCGCCCGCCAGGAGGGTTCTCCACGGGGCCAAAGGGCCCGGTTTCCACGTGGGGGGCCCCCAGAGTCCGACGGGGTCCAGAAGGAGTCCCCAGACTGCAGGGCTGCCGGGCCAGGCCACCGGGGACGCAAGTCTGAGGAACCGGCCTTGGGTTAGGGTTAGGCCGCCAGGGCCTGGCAGGCCCGAGCTGCCCGCCCTGACGTGGCCTCTCCCGCAGGCTGAGTTGAGGGCTTGCGTGTGCAGGATCGTCAGCCTCCCGGTCCCTGGTCCGGGTGGGCGCCGACCGTGGAGGTGGCCCACGCGATGCATGCAGGGGTCTCCCGCTCCGCGGTTTCAGCTCGTTTCAAAGAGGAGGCTATCCTCCGTGGAGATGCAATTGTGGGCTGAAGCTCGGGGCTCCCCCGCCTGGAGAGTTGGGGAAGCAGGCCTCTGCGGACGGAAGCCTGAGCACCCAAGCTGGCCTTCGGGTCCGGTTCCGGCTTAGGGTTCGGGCTAGGGTTAGGGTTAGGGTTAGGAATTAGGGACCAGTCACGTCGGATCGGGCAACACACTCATGGCCTCCCCCAAGGCCTGAGTTGAGGGCGGGACTCAAGAGGCTCCTGGCTCCCTGCGTTTGGGGCCCGCAGGGGCCCAGAGAGCGGGCACGGCCTCCAGGGAGCATGCTGGTTTCTAGCCCTGCGAGGGTCGGAGACTGCACCCATGGACAGCGTTGGCTCCTGGCTGGGAGGCTGAGTCCGGCCATCCTCCTGAGGCTGCCCTGCCTGGGAGGAATCGGGTGCCAGGCCTCGGTGGGCCGGGTCCCGAACACGCCACCTAGGGTTAGGGTTGGGTCCTGGGAGAACGGCAGGCCTGAGGTGCCGGTGCCAAGGGAGGCTCCGCGGAGGGCTGAGTTGAGGGCGTTGGTCGGGCGGTCCGTCCGGCTGCGGGATTTGGGTGTGGGCGCCCTCCGGAGGTGTGTGGGCCTGTCGGGGGGCATGTAGGTTTCGCCCGCCAGGAGGGTTCTCCACGGGGCCAAAGGGCCCGGTTTCCACGTGGGGGGCCCCCAGAGTCCGACGGGGTCCATAAGGAGTCCCCAGACTGCAGGGCTGCCGGGCCAGGCCACCGGGGACGCAAGTCTGAGGAACCGGCCTAGGGTTAGGGTTAGGCCGCCGGGGCCTGGCAGGCCCGAGCTGCCCGCCCTGACGTGGCCTCTCCCGCAGGCTGAGTTGAGGGCTTGCGTGTGCAGGATCGTCAGCCTCCCGGTCCCTGGTCCGGGTGGGCGCCGACCGTGGAGGTGGCCCACGCGATGCATGCAGGGGTCTCCCGCTCCGAGGATTCAGCTCGTTTCAAAGAGGAGGCTCTCCTCCGTGGAGATGCAATTGTGGGCTGAAGCTCGGGGCTCCCCCGCCTGGAGAGTTGGGGAAGCAGGCCTCTGCGGACGGAAGCCTGAGCACCCAAGCTGGCCTTCGGGTCCGGTTCCGGCTTAGGGTTCGGGCTAGGGTTAGGGTTAGGGTTAGGAATTAGGGACCAGTCACGTCGGATCGGGCAACACACTCATGGCCTCCCCCAAGGCCTGAGTTGAGGGCGGGACTCAAGAGGCTCCTGGCTCCCTGCGTTTGGGGCCCGCAGGGGCCCAGAGAGCGGGCACGGCCTCCAGGGAGCATGCTGGTTTCTAGCCCTGCGAGGGTCGGAGACTGCACCCATGGACAGCGTTGGCTCCCGGCTGGGAGGCTGAGTCCGGCCATCCTCCTGAGGCTGCCCTGCCTGGGAGGAATCGGGTGCCAGGCCTCGGTGGGCCGGGTCCCGAACACGCCACCTAGGGTTAGGGTTGGGTCCTGGGAGAACGGCAGGCCTGAGGTGCCGGTGCCAAGGGAGGCTCCGCGGAGGGCTGAGTTGAGGGCGTTGGTGGGGCGGTCCGTCCGGCTGCGGGATTTGGGTGTGGGCGCCCTCCGGAGGTGTGTGGGCCTGTCGGGGGGCATGTAGGTTTCGCCCGCCAGGAGGGTTCTCCACGGGGCCAAAGGGCCCGGTTTCCACGTGGGGGGCCCCCAGAGTCCGACGGGGTCCATAAGGAGTCCCCAGACTGCAGGGCTGCCGGGCCAGGCCACCGGGGACGCAAGTCTGAGGAACCGGCCTAGGGTTAGGGTTAGGCCGCCGGGGCCTGGCAGGCCCGAGCTGCCCGCCCTGACGTGGCCTCTCCCGCAGGCTGAGTTGAGGGCTTGCGTGTGCAGGATCGTCAGCCTCCCGGTTCCTGGTCCGGGTGGGCGCCGACAGTGGAGGTGGCCCACGCGATGCATGCAGGGGACTCCCGCTCCGAGGATTCAGCTCGTTTCAAAGAGGAGGCTCTCCTCCTCCGTGGAGATGCAATTGTGGGCTGAAGCTCGGGGCTCCCCCGCCTGGAGAGTTGGGGAAGCAGGCCTCTGCGGACGGAAGCCTGAGCACCCAAGCTGGCCTTCGGGTCCGGTTCCGGCTTAGGGTTCGGGCTAGGGTTAGGGTTAGGGTTAGGGCTTAGGGACCAGGCACGTCGGATCGGGCAACACACTCATGGCCTCCCCCAAGGCCTGAGTTGAGGGCGGGACTCAGGAGGCTCCTGGCTCCCTGCGTTTGGGGCCCGCAGGGGCCCAGAGAGCGGGCACGGCCTCCAGGGAGCATGCTGGTTTCTAGCCCTGCGAGGGTCGGAGACTGTACCCAAGGACAGCGTTGGCTCCCGGCTGGGAGGCTGAGTCCGGCCATCCTCCTGAGGCTGCCCTGCCTGGGAGGAATCGGGTGCCAGGCCTCGGTGGGCCGGGTCCCGAACACGCCACCTAGGGTTAGGGTTGGGTCCTGGGAGAACGGCAGGCCTGAGGTGCCGGTGCCAAGGGAGGCTCCGCGGAGGGCTGAGTTGAGGGCGTTGGTCGGGCGGTCCGTCCGGCTGCGGGATTTGGGTGTGGGCGCCCTCCGGAGGTGTGTGGGCCTGTCGGGGGGCATGTAGGTTTCGCCCGCCAGGAGGGTTCTCCACGGGGCCAAAGGGCCCGGTTTCCACGTGGGGGGCCCCCAGAGTCCGACGGGGTCCATAAGGAGTCCCCAGACTGCAGGGCTGCCGGGCCAGGCCACCGGGGACGCAAGTCTGAGGAACCGGCCTAGGGTTAGGTTTAGGCCGCCGGGGCCTGGCAGGCCCGCGCTGCCCGCGCTGACGTGGCCTCTCCCGCAGGCTGAGTTGAGGGCTTGCGTGTGCAGGATCGTCAGCCTCCCGGTTCCTGGTCCGGGTGGGCGCCGACCGTGGAGGTGGCCCACGCGATGCATGCAGGGGTCTCCCGCTCCGCGGATTCAGCTCGTTTCAAAGAGGAGGCTCTCCTCCGTGGAGATGCAATTGTGGGCTGAAGCTCGGGGCTCCCCCGCCTGGAGAGTTGGGGAAGCAGGCCTCTGCGGACGGAAGCCTGAGCACCCAAGCTGGCCTTCGGGTCCGGTTCCGGCTTAGGGTTCGGGCTAGGGTTAGGGTTAGGGTTAGGAATTAGGGACCAGTCACGTCGGATCGGGCAACACACTCATGGCCTCCCCCAAGGCCTGAGTTGAGGGCGGGACTCAAGAGGCTCCTGGCTCCCTGCGTTTGGGGCCCGCAGGGGCCCAGAGAGCGGGCACGGCCTCCAGGGAGCATGCTGGTTTCTAGCCCTGCGAGGGTCGGAGACTGCACCCATGGACAGCGTTGGCTCCTGGCTGGGAGGCTGAGTCCGGCCATCCTCCTGAGGCTGCCCTGCCTGGGAGGAATCGGGTGCCAGGCCTCGGTGGGCCGGGTCCCGAACACGCCACCTAGGATTAGGGTTGGGTCCTGGGAGAACGGCAGGCCTGAGGTGCCGGTGCCATGGGAGGCTCCAAGGAGTGCTGAGTTGAGGGCGTTGGTCGGGCGGTCCGTCCGGCTGCGGGATTTGGGTGTGGGCGCCCTCCGGAGGTGTGTGGGCCTGTCGGGGGGCATGTAGGTTTCGCCCGCCAGGAGGGTTCTCCACGGGGCCAAAGGGCCCGGTTTCCACGTGGGGGGCCCCCAGAGTCCGACGGGGTCCATAAGGAGTCCCCAGACTGCAGGGCTGCCGGGCCAGGCCACCGGGGATGCAAGTCTGAGGAACCGGCCTAGGGTTAGGGTTAGGCCGCCGGGGCCTGGCAGGCCCGAGCTGCCCGCCCTGACGTGGCCTCTCCCGCAGGCTGAGTTGAGGGCTTGCGTGTGCAGGATCGTCAGCCTCCCGGTTCCTGGTCCGGGTGGGCGCCGACCGTGGAGGTGGCCCACGCGATGCATGCAGGGGACTCCCGCTCCGAGGATTCAGCTCGTTTCAAAGAGGAGGCTCTCCTCCTCCGTGGAGATGCAATTGTGGGCTGAAGCTCGGGGCTCCCCCGCCTGGAGAGTTGGGGAAGCAGGCCTCTGCGGACGGAAGCCTGAGCACCCAAGCTGGCCTTCGGGTCCGGTTCCGGCTTAGGGTTCGGGCTAGGGTTAGGGTTAGGGTTAGGACTTAGGGACCAGGCACGTCGGATCGGGCAACACACTCATGGCCTCCCCCAAGGCCTGAGTTGAGGGCGGGATTCAGGAGGCTCCTGGCTCCCTGCGTTTGGGGCCCGCAGGGGCCCAGAGAGCGGGCACGGCCTCCAGGGAGCATGCTGGTTTCTAGCCCTGCGAGGGTCGGAGAGTGCACCCAAGGACAGCGTTGGCTCCCAGCTGGGAGGCTGAGTCCGGCCGTCCGCCTGAGGCTGCCCTACCTGGGAGGAATCGGGTGCCAGGCCTCGGGGGTCCGGGTCCCAAACACGCCACCTAGGGTTAGGGTTGGGTCCTGGGAGAACGGCAGGCCTGAGGTGCCGGTGCCAAGGGAGGCTCCGCGGAGGGCTGAGTTGAGGGCGTTGGTCGGGCGGTCCGTCCGGCTGCGGGATTTGGGTGTGGGCGCCCTCCGGAGGTGTGTGGGCCTGTCGGGGGGCATGTAGGTTTCGCCCGCCAGGAGGGTTCTCCACGGGGCCAAAGGGCCCGGTTTCCACGTGGGGGGCCCCCAGAGTCCGACGGGGTCCATAAGGAGTCCCCAGACTGCAGGGCTGCCGGGCCAGGCCACCGGGGACGCAAGTCTGAGGAACCGGCCTAGGGTTAGGTTTAGGCCGCCGGGGCCTGGCAGGCCCGCGCTGCCCGCGCTGACGTGGCCTCTCCCGCAGGCTGAGTAGAGGGCTTGCGTCTGCAGGATCGGCAGCCTCCCGGTTCCTGGTCCGGGTGGGCGCCGACCGTGGAGGTGGCCCACGCGATGCATGCAGGGGTCTCCCGCTCCGCGGATTCAGCTCGTTTCAAAGAGGAGGCTCTCCTCCGTGGAGATGCAATTGTGGGCTGAAGCTCGGGGCTCCCCCGCCTGGAGAGTTGGGGAAGCAGGCCTCTGCGGACGGAAGCCTGAGCACCCAAGCTGGCCTTCGGGTCCGGTTCCGGCTTAGGGTTCGGGCTAGGGTTAGGGTTAGGGTTAGGAATTAGGGACCAGTCACGTCGGATCGGGCAACACACTCATGGCCTCCCCCAAGGCCTGAGTTGACGGCGGGACTCAAGAGGCTCCTGGCTCCCTGCGTTTGGGGCCCGCAGGGGCCCAGAGAGCGGGCACGGCCTCCAGGGAGCATGCTGGTTTCTAGCCCTGCGAGGGTCGGAGACTGCACCCATGGACAGCGTTGGCTCCTGGCTGGGAGGCTGAGTCCGGCCATCCTCCTGAGGCTGCCCTGCCTGGGAGGAATCGGGTGCCAGGCCTCGGTGGGCCGGGTCCCGAACACGCCACCTAGGGTTAGGGTTGGGTCCTGGGAGAACGGCAGGCCTGAGGTGCCGGTGCCAAGGGAGGCTCCGCGGAGGGCTGAGTTGAGGGCGTTGGTGGGGCGGTCCGTCCGGCTGCGGGATTTGGGTGTGGGCGCCCTCCGGAGGTGTGTGGGCCTGTCGGGGGGCATGTAGGTTTCGCCCTCCAGGAGGGTTCTCCACGGGGCCAAAGGGCCCGGTTTCCACGTGGGGGGCCCCCAGAGTCCGACGGGGTCCATAAGGAGTCCCCAGACTGCAGGGCTGCCGGGCCTGGCCACCGGGGACGCAAGTTTGAGGAACCGGCCTAGGGTTAGGGTTAGGCCGCCAGTTCCTGGCAGGCCCGAGCTGCCCGCCCTGACGTGGCCTCTCCCGCAGGCTGAGTTGAGGGCTTGCGTGTGCAGGATCGTCAGCCTCCCGGTTCCTGTTCCGGGTGGGCGCCGACCGTGGAGGTGGCCCACGCGATGCATGCAGGGGACTCCCGCTCCGAGGATTCAGCTCGTTTCAAAGAGGAGGCTCTCCTCCTCCGTGGAGATGCAATTGTGGGCTGAAGCTCGGGGCTCCCACGCCTGGAGAGTTGGGGAAGCAGGCCTCTGGGGACGGAAGCCTGAGCACCCAAGCTGGCCTTCGGGTCCGGTTCCGGCTTAGGGTTCGGGCTAGGGTTAGGGTTAGGGTTAGGACTTAGGGACCAGGCACGTCGGATCGGGCAACACACTCATGGCCTCCCCCAAGGCCTGAGTTGAGGGCGGGATTCAGAAGGCTCCTGGCTCCCTGCGTTTGGGGCCCGCAGGGGCCCAGAGAGCGGGCACGGCCTCCAGGGAGCATGCTGGTTTCTAGCCCTGCGAGGGTCGGAGACTGCACCCATGGACAGCGTTGGCTCCCGGCTGGGAGGCTGAGTCCGGCCATCCTCCTGAGGCTGCCCTGCCTGGGAGGAATCGGGTGCCAGGCCTCGGTGGGCCGGGTCCCGAACACGCCACCTAGGGTTAGGGTTGGGTCCTGGGAGAACGGCAGGCCTGAGGTGCCGGTGCCAAGGGAGGCTCCGCGGAGGGCTGAGTTGAGGGCGTTGGTGGGGCGGTCCGTCCGGCTGCGGGATTTGGGTGTGGGCGCCCTCCGGAGGTGTGTGGGCCTGTCGGGGGGCATGTAGGTTTCGCCCGCCAGGAGGGTTCTCCACGGGGCCAAAGGGCCCGGTTTCCACGTGGGGGGCCCCCAGAGTCCGACGGGGTCCATAAGGAGTCCCCAGACTGCAGGGCTGCCGGGCCAGGCCACCGGGGACGCAAGTCTGAGGAACCGGCCTAGGGTTAGGGTTAGGCCGCCGGGGCCTGGCAGGCCCGAGCTGCCCGCCCTGACGTGGCCTCTCCCGCAGGCTGAGTTGAGGGCTTGCGTGTGCAGGATCGTCAGCCTCCCGGTTCCTGGTCCGGGTGGGCGCCGACAGTGGAGGTGGCCCACGCGATGCATGCAGGGGACTCCCGCTCCGAGGATTCAGCTCGTTTCAAAGAGGAGGCTCTCCTCCTCCGTGGAGATGCAATTGTGGGCTGAAGCTCGGGGCTCCCCCGCCTGGAGAGTTGGGGAAGCAGGCCTCTGCGGACGGAAGCCTGAGCACCCAAGCTGGCCTTCGGGTCCGGTTCCGGCTTAGGGTTCGGGCTAGGGTTAGGGTTAGGGTTAGGGCTTAGGGACCAGGCACGTCGGATCGGGCAACACACTCATGGCCTCCCCCAAGGCCTGAGTTGAGGGCGGGATTCAGAAGGCTCCTGGCTCCCTGCGTTTGGGGCCCGCAGGGGCCCAGAGAGCGGGCACGGCCTCCAGGGAGCATGCTGGTTTCTAGCCCTGCGATGGTCGGAGACTGCACCCATGGACAGCGTTGGCTCCCGGCTGGGAGGCTGAGTCCGGCCATCCTCCTGAGGCTGCCCTGCCTGGGAGGAATCGGGTGCCAGGCCTCGGTGGGCCGGGTCCCAAACACGCCACCTAGGGTTAGGGTTGGGTCCTGGGAGAACGGCAGGCCTGAGGTGCCGGTGCCAAGGGAGGCTCCGCGGAGGGCTGAGTTGAGGGCGTTGGTCGGGCGGTCCGTCCGGCTGCGGGATTTGTGTGTGGGCGCCCTCCGGAGGTGTGTGGGCCTGTCGGGGGGCATGTAGGTTTCGCCCGCCAGGAGGGTTCTCCACGGGGCCAAAGGGCCCGGTTTCCACGTGGGGTGCCCCCAGAGTCCGACGGGGTCCATAAGGAGTCCCCAGACTGCAGGGCTGCCGGGCCAGGCCACCGGGGACGCAAGTCTGAGGAACCGGCCTAGGGTTAGGTTTAGGCCGCCGGGGCCTGGCAGGCCCGAGCTGCCCGCCCTGACGTGGCCTCTCCCGCAGGCTGAGTTGAGGGCTTGCTTGTGCAGGATCGTCAGCCTCCCGGTTCCTGGTCCGGGTGGGCGCCGACCGTGCAGGTGGCCCACGCGATGCATGCAGGGGACTCCCGCTCCGAGGATTCAGCTCGTTTCAAAGAGGAGGCTCTCCTCCTCCGTGGAGATGCAATTGTGGGCTGAAGATCGGGGCTCCCACGCCTGGAGAGTTGGGGAAGCAGGCCTCTGCGGACAGAAGCCTGAGCACCCAAGCTGGCCTTCGGGTCCGGTTCCGGCTTAGGGTTCGGGCTAGGGTTAGGGTTAGGGTTAGGACTTAGGGACCAGGCACGTCGGATCGGGCAACACACTCATGGCCTCCCCCAAGGCCTGAGTTGAGGGCGGGATTCAGAAGGCTCCTGGCTCCCTGCGTTTGGGGCCCGCAGGGGCCCAGAGAGCGGGCACGGCCTCCAGGGAGCATGCTGGTTTCTAGCCCTGCGAGGGTCGGAGACTGCACCCATGGACAGCGTTGGCTCCCAGCTGGGAGGCTGAGTCCGGCCATCCTCCTGAGGCTGCCCTGCCTGGGAGGAATCGGGTGCCAGGCCTCGGTGGGCCGGGTCCCGAACACGCCACCTAGGGTTAGGGTTGGGTCCTGGGAGAACGGCAGGCCTGAGCTGCCGGTGCCAAGGGAGGCTCCGCGGAGGGCTGAGTTGAGGGCGTTGGTGGGGCGGTCCGTCCGGCTGCGGGATTTGGGTGTGGGCGCCCTCCGGAGGTGTGTGGGCCTGTCGGGGGGCATGTAGGTTTCGCCCGCCAGGAGGGTTCTCCACGGGGCCAAAGGGCCCGGTTTCCACGTGGGGGGCCCCCAGAGTCCGACGGGGTCCATAAGGAGTCCCCAGACTGCAGGGCTGCCGGGCCAGGCCACCGGGGACGCAAGTCTGAGGAACCGGCCTAGGGTTAGGGTTAGGCCGCCGGGGCCTGGCAGGTCCGAGCAGCCCGCCCTGACGTGGCCTCTCCCGCAGGCTGAGTTGAGGGCTTGCGTCTGCAGGATCGTCAGCCTCCCGGTTCCTGGAACGGGTGGGCGCCGACCGTGGAGGTGGCCCATGCAATGCATGCAGGGGACTCCCGCTCCGAGGATTCAGCTCGTTTCAAAGAGGAGGCTCTCCTCCTCCGTGGAGATGCAATTGTGGGCTGAAGCTCGGGGCTCCCCCGCCTGGAGAGTTGGGGAAGCAGGCCTCTGCGGACGGAAGCCTGAGCACCCAAGCTGGCCTTCGGGTCCGGTTCCGGCTTAGGGTTCGGGCTAGGGTTAGGGTTAGGGTTAGGACTTAGGGACCAGGCACGTCGGATCGGGCAACACACTCATGGCCTCCCCCAAGGCCTGAGTTGAGGGCGGGACTCAGGAGGCTCCTGGCTCCCTGCGTTTGGGGCCCGCAGGGGCCCAGAGAGCGGGCACGGCCTCCAGGGAGCATGCTGGTTTCTAGCCCTGCGAGGGTCGGAGACTGCACCCAAGGACAGCGTTGGCTCCCGGCTGGGAGGCTGAGTCCGGCCATCCTCCTGAGGCTGCCCTGCCTGGGAGGAATCGGGTGCCAGGCCTCGGTGGGCCGGGTCCCGAACACGCCACCTAGGGTTAGGGTTGGGTCCTGGGAGAACGGCAGGCCTGAGGTGCCGGTGCCAAGGGAGGCTCCGCGGAGGGCTGAGTTGAGGGCGTTGGTCGGGCGGTCCGTCCGGCTGCGGGATTTGGGTGTGGGCGCCCTCCGGAGGTGTGTGGGCCTGTCGGGGGGCATGTAGGTTTCGCCCGCCAGGAGGGTTCTCCACGGGGCCAAAGGGCCCGGTTTCCACGTGGGGGGCCCCCAGAGTCCGACGGGGTCCATAAGGAGTCCCCAGACTGCAGGGCTGCCGGGCCAGGCCACCGGGGACGCAAGTCTGAGGAACCGGCCTAGGGTTAGGTTTAGGCCGCCGGGGCCTGGCAGGCCCGAGCTGCCCGCGCTGACGTGGCCTCTCCCGCAGGCTGAGTAGAGGGCTTGCGTCTGCAGGATCGGCAGCCTCCCGGTCCCTGGTCCGGGTGGGCGCCGACCGTGGAGGTGGCCCACGCGATGCATGCAGGGGTCTCCCGCTCCGCGGATTCAGCTCGTTTCAAAGAGGAGGCTCTCCTCCGTGGAGATGCAATTGTGGGCTGAAGCTCGGGGCTCCCCCGCCTGGAGAGTTGGGGAAGCAGGCCTCTGCGGACGGAAGCCTGAGCACCCAAGCTGGCCTTCGGGTCCGGTTCCGGCTTAGGGTTCGGGCTAGGGTTAGGGTTAGGGTTAGGAATTAGGGACCAGTCACGTCGGATCGGGCAACACACTCATGGCCTCCCCCAAGGCCTGAGTTGACGGCGGGACTCAAGAGGCTCCTGGCTCCATGCGTTTGGGGCCCGCAGGGGCCCAGAGAGCGGGCACGGCCTCCAGGGAGCATGCTGGTTTCTAGCCCTGCGAGGGTCGGAGACTGCACCCATGGACAGCGTTGGCTCCTGGCTGGGAGGCTGAGTCCGGCCATCCTCCTGAGGCTGCCCTGCCTGGGAGGAATCGGGTGCCAGGCCTCGGTGGGCCGGGTCCCGAACACGCCACCTAGGGTTAGGGTTGGGTCCTGGGAGAACGGCAGGCCTGAGGTGCCGGTGCCAAGGGAGGCTCCGCGGAGGGCTGAGTTGAGGGCGTTGGTCGGGCGGTCCGTCCGGCTGCGGGATTTGGGTGTGGGCGCCCTCCGGAGGTGTGTGGGCCTGTCGGGGGGCATGTAGGTTTCGCCCGCCAGGAGGGTTCTCCACGGGGCCAAAGGGCCCGGTTTCCACGTGGGGGGCCCCCAGAGTCCGACGGGGTCCATAAGGAGTCCCCAGACTGCAGGGCTGCCGGGCCAGGCCACCGGGGACGCAAGTCTGAGGAACCGGCCTAGGGTTAGGGTTAGGCCGCCGGGGCCTGGCAGGCCCGAGCTGCCCGCCCTGACGTGGCCTCTCCCGCAGGCTGAGTTGAGGGCTTGCGTGTGCAGGATCGTCAGCCTCCCGGTTCCTGGTCCGGGTGGGCGCCGACCGTGGAGGTGGCCCACGCGATGCATGCAGGGGACTCCCGCTCCGAGGATTCAGCTCGTTTCAAAGAGGAGGCTCTCCTCCTCCGTGGAGATGCAATTGTGGGCTGAAGCTCGGGGCTCCCACGCCTGGAGAGTTGGGGAAGCAGGCCTCTGCGGACGGAAGCCTGAGCACCCAAGCTGGCCTTCGGGTCCGGTTCCGGCTTAGGGTTCGGGCTAGGGTTAGGGTTAGGGTTAGGACTTAGGGACCAGGCACGTCGGATCGGGCAACACACTCATGGCCTCCCCCAAGGCCTGAGTTGAGGGCGGGATTCAGAAGGCTCCTGGCTCCCTGCGTTTGGGGCCCGCAGGGGCCCAGAGAGCGGGCACGGCCTCCAGGGAGCATGCTGGTTTCTAGCCCTGCGAGGGTCGGAGACTGCACCCAAGGACAGCGTTGGCTCCCAGCTGGGAGGCTGAGTCCGGCCATCCTCCTGAGGCTGCCCTGCCTGGGAGGAATCGGGTGCCAGGCCTCGGTGGGCCGGGTCCCGAACACGCCACCTAGGGTTAGGGTTGGGTCCTGGGAGAACGGCAGGCCTGAGCTGCCGGTGCCAAGGGAGGCTCCGCGGAGGGCTGAGTTGAGGGCGTTGGTGGGGCGGTCCGTCCGGCTGCGGGATTTGGGTGTGGGCGCCCTCCGGAGGTGTGTGGGCCTGTCGGGGGGCATGTAGGTTTCGCCCGCCAGGAGGGTTCTCCACGGGGCCAAAGGGCCCGGTTTCCACGTGGGGGGCCCCCAGAGTCCGACGGGGTCCATAAGGAGTCCCCAGACTGCAGGGCTGCCGGGCCAGGCCACCGGGGACGCAAGTCTGAGGAACCGGCCTAGGGTTAGGGTTAGGCCGCCGGGGCCTGGCAGGTCCGAGCAGCCCGCCCTGACGTGGCCTCTCCCGCAGGCTGAGTTGAGGGCTTGCGTCTGCAGGATCGTCAGCCTCCCGGTTCCTGGAACGGGTGGGCGCCGACCGTGGAGGTGGCCCATGCAATGCATGCAGGGGACTCCCGCTCCGAGGATTCAGCTCGTTTCAAAGAGGAGGCTCTCCTCCTCCGTGGAGATGCAATTGTGGGCTGAAGCTCGGGGCTCCCCCGCCTGGAGAGTTGGGGAAGCAGGCCTCTGCGGACGGAAGCCTGAGCACCCAAGCTGGCCTTCGGGTCCGGTTCCGGCTTAGGGTTCGGGCTAGGGTTAGGGTTAGGGTTAGGACTTAGGGACCAGGCACGTCGGATCGGGCAACACACTCATGGCCTCCCCCAAGGCCTGAGTTGAGGGCGGGACTCAGGAGGCTCCTGGCTCCCTGCGTTTGGGGCCCGCAGGGGCCCAGAGAGCGGGCACGGCCTCCAGGGAGCATGCTGGTTTCTAGCCCTGCGAGGGTCGGAGACTGCACCCAAGGACAGCGTTGGCTCCCGGCTGGGAGGCTGAGTCCGGCCATCCTCCTGAGGCTGCCCTGCCTGGGAGGAATCGGGTGCCAGGCCTCGGTGGGCCGGGTCCCGAACACGCCACCTAGGGTTAGGGTTGGGTCCTGGGAGAACGGCAGGCCTGAGGTGCCGGTGCCAAGGGAGGCTCCGCGGAGGGCTGAGTTGAGGGCGTTGGTCGGGCGGTCCGTCCGGCTGCGGGATTTGGGTGTGGGCGCCCTCCGGAGGTGTGTGGGCCTGTCGGGGGGCATGTAGGTTTCGCCCGCCAGGAGGGTTCTCCACGGGGCCAAAGGGCCCGGTTTCCACGTGGGGGGCCCCCAGAGTCCGACGGGGTCCATAAGGAGTCCCCAGACTGCAGGGCTGCCGGGCCAGGCCACCGGGGACGCAAGTCTGAGGAACCGGCCTAGGGTTAGGTTTAGGCCGCCGGGGCCTGGCAGGCCCGAGCTGCCCGCGCTGACGTGGCCTCTCCCGCAGGCTGAGTAGAGGGCTTGCGTCTGCAGGATCGGCAGCCTCCCGGTCCCTGGTCCGGGTGGGCGCCGACCGTGGAGGTGGCCCACGCGATGCATGCAGGGGTCTCCCGCTCCGCGGATTCAGCTCGTTTCAAAGAGGAGGCTCTCCTCCGTGGAGATGCAATTGTGGGCTGAAGCTCGGGGCTCCCCCGCCTGGAGAGTTGGGGAAGCAGGCCTCTGCGGACGGAAGCCTGAGCACCCAAGCTGGCCTTCGGGTCCGGTTCCGGCTTAGGGTTCGGGCTAGGGTTAGGGTTAGGGTTAGGAATTAGGGACCAGTCACGTCGGATCGGGCAACACACTCATGGCCTCCCCCAAGGCCTGAGTTGACGGCGGGACTCAAGAGGCTCCTGGCTCCATGCGTTTGGGGCCCGCAGGGGCCCAGAGAGCGGGCACGGCCTCCAGGGAGCATGCTGGTTTCTAGCCCTGCGAGGGTCGGAGACTGCACCCATGGACAGCGTTGGCTCCTGGCTGGGAGGCTGAGTCCGGCCATCCTCCTGAGGCTGCCCTGCCTGGGAGGAATCGGGTGCCAGGCCTCGGTGGGCCGGGTCCCGAACACGCCACCTAGGGTTAGGGTTGGGTCCTGGGAGAACGGCAGGCCTGAGGTGCCGGTGCCAAGGGAGGCTCCGCGGAGGGCTGAGTTGAGGGCGTTGGTCGGGCGGTCCGTCCGGCTGCGGGATT
>NW_027666310.1:0-57000 GCF_963455335.1 Martes martes
GGCTTGATCCCAGGACCCTGAGATCATGACCTGAGCTGAAGCAGAGGCTTAACCCACTGAGCCACCCAGGCGCCTCCCCTTTGTGTTTTGTTTGTGAAAATGGGCTGTTACCCATCTCTGTCTATTAAGATCTTCCTAATTTTCCTTGTTGATTTGTAAAAGTTCCCCTTAATGAGCTCCTTACATATGAAGGATATTTGGCTGTTTTTCAAAAACTTGTGTTTTTTTGTTTGTTTGTTTTCTTTTGTTTTTTAGTCCGGCTTATCTTTTTTGTACATAGTAGAAATACAACATTTAACACTATTGTGCTATGTAGTTCTTTCCTGTTGTGATTTCTTCCACAGCTTTTACGGATAAGAAGTCATCTTCCCCTTTAGGGGAAATTAAAGACATTCTTTTATATTTTCCTCTACCATCCATCACTTTATAGGTATTTGACCCGTCAAGCGTTTGGCCTCCTGGCTTCCCTTGCTACTGTTGTACACATACATGTTGACAAAAGGAGTAAGTCCATTAAAGGATTCCAGCATAGAACTTTCAGGAAGGTCCTTGAATCCCCAAATGTTGACAAATTGCATTCTGAATCTTCATAAGGGACTCTAGGTCATACCTGAAGAGCAGCGGGGAGGGGCGTGTTCTGTCCCAGACCCTATGTCAGAGGCTTCTTTCCAGAGGAAAAATGGTTTTATATGTCCTCCAAGTTTGTTTCTGTACCATTGGTTCATTTCACAGGTAATCACTTCATTCTCATTACCTCAACCTCAGCCTCATCAGTGTAACAGGGACCTGAAATCTGAAATGTGGAGAGCCTTCTCTTCTCTTTCATGGATCCGGGGTTTCTGCCCTGGAGTTGGGTACTTTTCTGCTGCTTCTGGAGAAGGGCCTGCCTTACTCATGTATTGGCAGATGGTTTTGTGTCCTGTGCAGGTTGGGGGGTGGATTCTGCTTCTTAGGAACTGTTTCCATCAAGAAAAAAAAACCACTTTTTTGTTCTCTCCCAGCAAGGACAGCGGCGTCTCTGCAAGCCACCGGGCTGGCTGGCTGTCCTTGGGAGGCAATGACAAGGGGCGTGCCTGGGACAGCAACCTCTCAAGGTTAAGCACAGTTAGTGAAGCTGATCCCGAGCTTCACTAACCAAGACTGTAGAAGGAAGTTTATTAGAATGCCTCGTGTCAGAAAGTCTGGGTTTTGCTTCTCTTTATGATGTTGCTCCTTCTCTCTCCAAAACCTTACAGATTTCTCTTACCTCCTTCCTTGGTGAACTTCCTGGGGTAGCCAGCCAGGGCGCCTCACCACCGATGGCCACAAGGGGGAGCCCGACGCGCTTCTTCCTTCCATCTGCTCTCTCGTGCGAACCTCTTTTAGGTCCTCTTGGGGGAGCCCGAGAGGCCCTCCAAGAAGACTAGGGGTTCTTCCATCCAGGCTTTTTCACGCTCAGGGGAGGGGGTGGGAGGGGGTGGGAGGGGGTGGGTGGTGGGTGAAATCTTACTGTCTTATTTTACTATTTATCCTAAAATCTGTCAGAGGAGCTAATTGGCTGTAAGCAAGCAACTGAGTTTAAACTGAGAACACAGGAGAACTATTTCATTAAAGTTGCCTGAAGACGTTCTTATCAATGGAATAGAACAGGAAGGAGAGAATTTTGTAAAAATTTGAGTTTTTGTAGAGCACAACGTGGGGCTTGAACTCACAAGCCCCGAGATGGAGAGTTGCATGCTCTACAGACTGAGCTGGCCAGGCATCTCCCAGAAGAGAATTTGGTAATTTTCTCTTTTCTTTCTTCTTCTTCTTTTTTTTTTAAATCGTGATTGTGTCTTGTCTCCCAGGGGGGCAGGTGCCCTGGCAAAGCCAGAGACAGAGAAAACAAGGGACTGGGGAGGGAGTTCTCACAGGGAAGCCAGAGGCTTTCAGAGTTTGCTGATTCTAAGCTTTTTGCTGATACTTAAATGGAAAGAACAAACAAAGAGTTCACAAGAGACTTGGCGAAGCTACTGTGATTAGTGTCCTGTACTTACATGTTTGAATTTCAGCGACACAGAGCTGGCTCTGGTCTGGGAATAGGGAGAAAGCTGATTTTGTCTTCACTCTGGGCTACCGGAGAGCTCCTTTAATTCCCTGGGACTGTTTCCTCTCCCGAAAAGTGAGAGTCCTTGGGGCGCCTGGGTGACTCAGTGGGTTAAGCCTCTGCCTTCGGCTCAGGTCATGATCTCAGGGTCCTGGGATCGAGCCCCACATCAGGCTCTCTGCTTGGTAGGGAGCCTGCTTCCTCCTCTCTCTCTGCCTGCCTCTCTGCCTTCTTGTGATCTCTGTCTGTCAAATAAATAAAATCTAAAAAAAAAAAAGAAAGAAAGAAAGAAAGAAAAGTGAGAGTCCTTTTGTGCTTCCATGGGAGAGGCCAGAATCAGTCTCAGCTCACCAGCGCAGTTTCCTCTCACCCTTGGCTCAGGAAACTCAAGTCAAACTCAAAGCTTTATTTAAGGAACTCTGCAGGACCCCAGGTTTGATATCTAGATGTCATTTTCCTTCCTTGTTTTGACCTTCTTTTCTAACTTTTGCTTTATCTGATCTTAGTGTTTTATTATTTTCCATGTTTTATATATTATGGTATACATTTTTTTTTTAAACACTGCGTCTCATAATTCCTTGGTACTGAGCGTGGTGTAAATACACGGTAAGATGGGAGGGGAGTCCCACTAGAAGAGGTCCAGTGACCCCTCCCATACTGATGTTATGTGATTCTCAAGGGAAAGGCCACTGCCTATGTCTGGAAGATATCAGGTTCACATGGAAGGGAGCGCTCCCACTGATGGTCTTAAAGATTTTAAGAGGGGTGCTTGGGTGGCTCAGTGGATTAAGCATCTGCCTTTGGCGCAGGTCATGATCCTGGGGTCCTGGAATCGAGCACCGCATCGGGCTCCCTGCTCAGTGGGGGAGTCTGCTTGTCCCTCTCCTTTTGCCTCTCCCCCTCTGCTCCTCCTCTGTCTCTCACTTTCTGTCTCTCAAATAAATATTTAATCTTTAAAAAAAGATGAAAGTCTGAGGGAATGTGAATATGTATTTTGGGGGTGGGAAAGGCTGGAAGAGGATAAGTGATGCTTCATCTATTCCATCCATGTGCTCATCTTGACTTTTTTTTTTTTTTAAGATTTTTTGTTTATTTGACAGAAGACACAATGAGAGAGGGAACACAAGCAGGGGGAGTGGGAGAGGGAGAAGCAGGCCTCCCACTGAGTAGGGAGCCGACGCAGAGCTCGATCCCAGGACCCTGGGATCATGACTTGAGCCGAAGGCAAACGCTTAACGACTGAGCCACCCAGGCACCCCTCATCTTGACTTTTTATTGTACCGTGTACTTTGATAGGGCTTGAATTCCTTTGAGTGTTTATATAAGAACTAATTGTATCTGTAACATGTATATTAAAGACATACTCCTACTTTGAGTAAATAAAAAGCTTTAAACATATATACTAATACATACCAATTACTAAGCAGTTATTCATTTTCAAAATATCACTTTACCAAAGGACCTAGCATGGGTTCCAGTAAACGTCTATGTGTGATGTGTTTTGACAAGGACTTTCCCAAGAGCACCACTCATCTGTAAACAGAAGAGCTATACTTGTTCTGGGGTCAGTCATTTAGATTTCGTTCTGATTTGTGCTGTGAAGGCCAATAATAAGCTGGAGGTATATGTTTCGAAGCCGGTGGTAAAAGTTGCATAATTATTATCCATTTGTTAACATAAAGAAGATTTGATGCTGTCTGGAATCCATAAATACTGAACGATTTGTTCCTTTCTGCTGTAAGTCAGATCTATTTTCCTTATGCCTTAAAATAGCCTGTTTTGAGTTTTCATTGGCCAGATTCCACTGGTTTAGTCCATCCTGTTAGTTTCCTTGAACAAAGTGATGCTACCTAACATTTTTTCAGACTTCCAGGACACTCATCACGGGAACTCCTCCATGCCATGTCAGGGGATAATGAAAACTTGGGCTTGAGGGCAGCAAGATTTGGTTTCTCCTCTGAGAAGGGTGGCAGGTGGGGGATCCCACTGATTTTTTCTGTCAGAGATGCATCTGCTATCTGTAGATGTGAGGTTTGGATGTCTCTGTGTTTTCTCATCATAAGAGCTTTTGTTTATTCATGCATGATTATGTCAGTCCCCACCATAACGTCTGAGGTGGGCATTAACTTACCACCATTTTCCAGATGAGAAAACTGAGACTTGGAGGAGGTGGTACATAGGTAAGTTGCCTAGGATTCCATATTGAATAGGAGGGGGAGCCTAGCCTAAGATCAGGTCTTCCTACATCTGAGCTGATGTTCTTTTTCTTTTTTTTTTCTTTTTAAAGATTTTATTTATTTGTTTGACAGACAGAGATCACAAGTAGGCAGGGAGGCAGGCAGAGAGAGAGGAGGAAGCAGTCTCCCTGCTGATCAGAGAGCTCGATGCAGGGTTTGATCCCAGGACCCTGAGATCATGACCTGAGCCAAAGGCAGAGGCTTTAACCCACTGAGCCACCCTGGCGCCCCTGAGCTAACGTTCTTAACTACAGCTGTAGACTACATCAGAGTCCATAAGCTGGAGAAGGAGCAGTCAAGCCTGATGATAGAGATAGGAATAGAGAAATTCAGATAAAGGATATAGGAATCTAGCTCTATAACTATAGGGAAGTGTGTAGTTGATGAGTTCTGTGGGTCCAAGAGTATTGTTTGCTTGATCGAACTGGGGAGTTGGCACCGTACTTTTCTCTTTGGAAAGACCTGGCTTGACAATAAGCTCTACTAAGTATTTTTGCTTTTAAAATTTTCCACCACTTTTTTTTTTTTTACTGTATTTTGGCTGTTAAGAGTTTATCTGTTTGCTTTACAGTCTATCTGTGTAAATTTGTCCCATTTGGAAACGAGAAATTCTGTTTTAATGCAAAGAGTTGACAGTGTTAAGTGGCCCGTTAAGTGGCCCAAAAGTGTGAAGTTTGAAGAGCTCAAATAAAACAAGAAAATAGGATATACAGACAGTGTTGAAATTTGAGGGAATCCACAAAATAGCATTTGCTCTTTCCTGCGTTCGTTTTGAATCAAGAAATAAGTCTGTAAAGAGGAAGACATATGGAGACCATGGTATCCCCTTAATTAGGGATAAAGTGGGTCTTGGAGAATGGGGATCACGACTGCAGCAAGCAGGGTTTCTAATGAGGTCCCCTCCCTCTCATCCATGGGCAGGTGTGGGGCAGGGCCCCTGTCTCCAGGGACTGAGCTCCTCCATGGAAAGCTTAGGACTCTGAGGAAACTGTTCCCGGCCAAGAGGTCGGGGCTTCGCTCCCTGTCTGGGTTTTCCTCCACATTCCCCAGTCAGATGAGCCACCTCGTTGTTCCAGTGTTGAAAGGGGAGAAGGGCTGAGCGTGGCTGGGAGTTTGGCCCTGAAGGAAGTGGAAGAAACCTCAGGAAAAGGGCAGACACATTGTATAACAGATTGGAAGGAGAAGCAGAGCCTTGGTTCTCCCTCTTCGGGAACCAATTTGATATTGTATTTAGCATCTATAAATATGTCAGCAGGTAAGTAAATTAATTTGCTTTTGTTCTGTTTAAACTTTTAGATTCTTGGCTATCAGAATACCATCTTCTTTGGTGGAGACTGTATATCCATGATTGATTACCTCTTTTGGCCCTGGTTTGAGCGGCTGGATGTGTATGGAATTGCTGAGTAAGACCTTTGACTATGGGGTTGCATTGGGTAGCAAACAGAACGGCCAGCCATTCACCATGGAAATGTAGGGATGTTTAAAGTAGAAGAAACTCCCCGGTGGACTCGGGGAGACCATGTAGGGTCCCCAGGCAGAACACGTACTTTGTTCCCATGATGCTCTGAGATGTTGAACTTGGGTGGGCACCTGCTGGGCTCCCAGACAGTCACAGGGTGGGTGCCAGACAATTCTGGCTTTGGGGAACTGGTTGGAGAACCGGGTCCCGCTGAGGCAGAACTACATCTGTACCCTCACAATGCGTGGGCTTGAACCCACCCACCTTCCACTTTGACTATCTCTGATGAAAGGTCAGATAGAACGTATTTATTTGTTTATTTTTAAGATTTTGTTTATTTATTTGTCAGATAGAGAGCACACAAGCAGAGAGAGAAGCAGGCTCCCCGGTGAACAAGGAGCCCGACATGGGACTTAGTCCCTAGACCCCGGGATTATGACCTGAGCTGAAGGCAGACACATAACTGACTGAGCCACCCAGGTGTTCCCAGATAGAAAGTATTTAGATCTTTTAAACTATGTGTCAACATAAACATGACCAAAACCTGTCTCCTCTGGGGACAGAGTACGGAGCCATGGCCTGGGAACCCTCCCCTCCTGGATTTTCCACTAACCAGTTGTTCTGTCTTGAGCGAGTCACGTGCATATCCTAGACCTCCACTTCCTGGTCCGTCTTGGAAAGGGCTCAGTCAGCTCCAGTACTTCAAGGTTTGATGATGGTTTTGCTGACTTTTAAAAAAGTGTTTTTGGAAACTACTTGTCTTTACTTTTTTCAAACTCCCTGCAGTAAAATCTAAGAATGACAGGGGGTCGTCTTTTTTGGGGGGTAAACAGGGAAGCCCACACACTTTATTTCCCCAGAACAATCAGCCCACAGGTATTTTAGCGGCGTTGTTAAAAGCAGCAATAACTTCTGTGATTCAAAACACACACAGCTGTTCCCCAAATAAGATTTTCCTCCAGTACATGATCATGATCAGTTGATGATAAGGTAACTAAGATAACTTCATAAACCAGCCTTTTGTGCCTTGTAAATCCAAAAAGCCGCGCGTGCCACGTTTCCTGGCGGCCTCCCTTGCAGACGAGCTAACGGTTCTTTCCTGTCCCGCAGCTGTTTGAACCACACGCCAGCACTACGGCTCTGGACGGCAGCCATGAAGCAGGACCCCACAGTGTGCGCGCTTCTCATAGATAAGAACATTTTCTTGGGCTTCTTGAATCTTTATTTTCAGAACAACCCTGATGCCTTTGACTACGGGCTAGTTTGCTGAGCCTCAGTCCGTCCCTTCACCATCCAGAATTCCCAAGCACGTCGTGATTCTGCATCAGGAATTGTTTTGGTGGGTCAATCGGTTCGTTTTCTTTGAGGTTCCCAATAAACGTGGAGACAGAAAATGTATTCTTTCTGATAATCCATTGGTGTGACTCTTCTGGCCCGTACCCTCTAAAGATTCCCTAGAAATCTCTAGTGCCCAGTGCTCATGCCCAAGCACGTTTGGGAGCCTGTGTGCCTTCTGGTTCCTTGGCCTTTGGCCCAGTTTAACCTCCTGATTATTGGGGTTGTTGCTGATGTGGAGGTTCAAGGCCTGTCCATCGGTGATGTTCATCACCACAGATCAGCACCGTCCACAACCTCCCTGGTGAGCGGAAAGCTAGAGAAGAGGAGGAAGAAGAACACGCTCCAGGTCCAAATCCTCTCCATTTGGCACACAAGAGCTGCCATCCACATGGGCACATGTGAGTGTCATTCACGTTCCCACTTTGGCGTGGGCCTGTGAGACACCGAGGGTCTTATGACTCAAAGAATTCCAAAGCAGGAAATGAAACACCCGTTGTCCGCCCAGACTAACGACGTCAGGATTTCGCTGGTGCTGTCAGGGCTCAGGATGGCTCACAAAATGTTCTACAGCCAACATCCTGCCTTGAAAAAACAGACACGCCCCAAACCCAGTCCCAGGCAAAGGTCACTTTGTTGGATTTGCGTCACACACACTTTCAATCTGTCCCAACAAACACCTCTGGTTGCCTGCTGTGTACTAAGCCCCAGACCCGTGGTGGGTAATGACGACAAAAATGCAGGAGCCTCCTGGTCATCCTACTCCTCTTGGTTGAGGTACTTTGGAGCCGCTTGTCTTGGCCCCATGTGGTGTCTCCACTGGCTCTGCCCAGCATTGCTGACCACGGACGGTGACAAAGATCCCAGGAGGGTGGCCGGGGGTGCTGGCAGGTGCCCAAGCCTGGAATCTTCTGTCTTTTACCCCACAGGAGTGGAACAGGCCTGTCCAGTGCTATTTTATCTCAGGGTTTAGGGACCAGCCTGTGATCATTCCAGCTGTGTTCACGCCTCATTGTTTCTCAGCCTCTCGGCTGTGCAGGGCACCAGGCAGTAGAGGACGTGATGTTCTGCTTGTCAGTGCCCACTGAGGCGCTGTCTCCAGCCCCTGCCTCTGACTCAGCCCAACCAGCCCAGTTTCTCCCCACATCTCAGCCTGGCCTGGCCATCTGCCGCCAGTGGGTGGATTTTGACTCATGTAAATAGTTACCAGTGTGACTTGGAGCCAGTTGGACGGACGCAAGCCTGCGGTGAGGTGGCCTGGTGGGCCAGAAGAGGCTTCACATGAGGCATCTCAGGAGGGGGCACCCCATTGCCATGGCACTGGAGCCAGTGCAGAGTAAATTACGTGAGTCCCATTTTCCTGGGATCTTTGCTGGGCCCCTGTCACCTCTCCAAGGACTTGGGGACCGATGGGTCTCTGGGTGTAAATCCTGTGTGCTGGCCAGCATTTGGCATGAGACCGAGATTGTTGTTGACACCACAGATAATGGCATGTCTCTGGACGACCAAAACCAAAGATGTTCGTTTTAGGGCTCTACATACTAATTTTGAAGCTTGAAGAACCAGGCTCCACTGGATGAGAAATGTGCTCGCGGGGAGAGATGGCAGGCTGGTGGCACACAGCCCAGTTTGGGGTGTGGAAGCCTTCTGTCCAGGCGGGCTCTCTGCCAGCTTGCCTCGGTCACCTGCACTGCCTTCCACATCTCCCTTCTCCTTTATGTCACCCTCCTGCCCCGCCGACGACTTGGTTGTCAACCTCTGGATTAAAACTACAAGGTTTTAGTCTGGAGACAAGAGGCAATTAAATCATGCTCCGTGAGGAGCGTTTCAAATCCTGTGTCTTTCATTGCAAGAGACGGCAGAAATAATATATCAGGGTTTTAAAAGAAATGCAACAATGAAAAAAAATAGGGATTCTTCCACCATCTCGTGTCGCAGAGATAACCACTTTTAACAATTGGTGTGTATCTTACAAAAGCATATTAAATCTACAGATTTAAGGTGAAAGCTGTTCTCTGTCCTGCAGAGCTTTGGAAAAAGAGGAAAAATAGTTGGAACCACAGCATTTGGAAGAGCCTCGTTGTCATACATGAGGTTGACGTCAGAATTTGCGACCAGAGGAGGTCCTGGGAAGCTCGCTTCCTTCAAGGCTCTGAGCTGGAGCCCATTTGCACCGAGTCCGGTGACATCCTGATGCGGTTGGGGGTGGGGTGGGGTGGCTGGGAGGGCTGGCAGTGGGCAGCAGGGGGAGGGGGAGAGGGGAGATGGTGACACTGTCAGTGTTATTTGAAGTTCCTTCTAGCTCTAAATTTCTCCAATCTCAAGACAACGCAGTTGTCGACTGTTCGCGTGCATGAAGTCTGAATTATAGCGTCCGAGCTGGAGTGTGTTGCTCCTGCGTGTGCCTCCACGTCGCTCTGTGGAGCTTCGGTGGCAGGTGGGGGTGGGGGTGGGGTGTCTCTCTCCCTGATTCCTCACTTTCATGTCTTGCCTGGTCCACATTTCCTTTGTCAAAGTCAGTGGCCTTCTAGATGCAGGGGTTCTGTGCTGCTCAGCCTTCAGAACCAAGCTTATACTGCCTGTGGTTTATGTGGGCCTGGTCCCATTTTTTAGCTAAAACCTTCCCAAATAACTAAATATCCAGCTCAAGGAGGGGGCTGGGTCTTGTAGAGCACCCTCCAGCCCCTTTCTCCCTTTCCCCCACACACCGAACACGCTGCCCACCCAGGAGACTCATTTCCTATTCATCTTCCTCTGCGAGTCCCTGGAAGGCTGGACATTGTTTTTTTCAAACATTTTGCTCACCTCTGGCTCCTCAGAGCTCTTGAGCCTCTGCTCATGCTGTTGCCTCTACTCTGCAGTCTTCCTCAGAACAGACTCTGTTTTTTTTTGTTTTCAACCAGCCTTTTCTCTTGCAGTTCAGATACAAAATTCTTTTTTGTACCAAGAGATACTGCACCAGCGTGCATAAGAATAGGGCTGTTCAGTCAGACATACTGAGTTCCAGTCCTAGCTCATTAAATTCTGTTGCGTAACCTCTTTGAGCATCAGTTTCTTATCTGTAAAATGGGACCATGAGTTTCTATTTCGTAGGGCTGTTGAAGAATGATGAGACCCTCCATGAAAGGGCTCAGCACCTGCCAGGTAAACGTTCAGTGAGTGGCCAGCAACCCTGTTATCATGGCGAGACTCCTGCAAAAGATCACACCTGACCTCTGTGTTCATTTTCCCATCACTTTGTGGGACAAGATGTCCTATGCCGCACATGGCTTGATTCATGGTTTGGAGTGTTTTCTGGTTCCGTGCGTGTGGGCGTAATCTCAAATGACCTGCGAGCCCTTGGAAACTGGGACTTTTGTCTCTCTTCCTCCCCTTCCTAGCACCCCAAGCCTAGCTGATCACTGAATCCCCAAATCTTACCCCATTGTCGATGATGGGAGCATATAGACCCTTTCCCCTGTTGTGAAGTACTCCGAATCCTGCTTCTCTGCCCTCCTGGAGTGTGTTTAAGTAGAAGCGTCTGAAATGACCAAAGTCCTGCACAGTGATTAGTCAGCTTGAGGGCTGTGCTGCGTGGAACACACAGGCGCCCCGGGGGCATGCTGCTCGGGGAAAGGACAGGTGCTCCAGGCAAGCACCGTGGAATACTCTGTCTTGTCACTTCCTCCCAAGGACCCAGCACTTCAAGAATCCCCTTGCAGACAGTGGGGTCCCGGCAGGCCCGCTTCCTTGTCCGTAGCAGACGGTGTGGCCGAAGATCAAGAGTCTGCTTCCTGGCATTGGGGCAGGCTGGCAGGTGGGTTGGCAAGGCTGTCGGGCCCATGACAGAGCAGCCGAGGCGGGCTCCACCTGCAGCTCGCCCAGCGGAGCCGGAGCAGTCCCTGTCCTAGGAGCACAAGACTGGGGTTTCCGAACCTAGCATGGCAATCTGTTAGCAGGAGCAGCCTTTGATAAATCTGGGTTTATGCTTCCAAAGCCGGGGAATATTGGGTTATGCTCAGGGATGTAGGAAGTCTCTCAAAAGGTGTGTGTGTGTGTGTGTGTGTGTGTGTGTGTGTGTGTGTGTGTTTCTGTGCATTTCTGCCATAGGAGGAAGGTACCAGGATAAATAATTAGAAACTGTATGGATAGTAAGGGCAGGAATCATTTTTTTTTAAAGATTTTACTTATTTATTTGACAGAGATCACAAGTAGGCAGAGAGGCAGGCAGAGAGAGACAGGAGGAAGCAGGCTCCCTGCCAAGCAGAGAGCCTGATTTGGGACTTGATCCCAGGACCCCGAGATCATGACCTGAGCCGAAGGCAGAGGCTTAACGCACTGAGCCACCCAGGCGCCCGGCAGGAAACATTTTTTAAAATTCCATCCTAAAATAAAATGGTAATTGGCCATTCATTTGCTCTAGAAAGGCTCTCTTTGGGGACTTTGTCTGGGACAGCCTGATGGCAGCAGGGGTGGGGTAGGGGACGACGGGCATCCCAGTTGGATGTAAGTTGGAGTAAGAGCTGCCTAATCTGGAAGGCAGAGGAAGGGCTAGGTGGGGCTCTGATGCAGCCCTAGCCTAAAGCCCAGGCTTCGGGTGTTCCGCGGAGGAAGGAACCCAAGATAGTCAACAGAAAACCTTCTGTTTATGGTTTTTGTTTGTTTGCTCTGTTTGTTTTCTTTGAGTTTATTGTACAAGTCCTAAGCTAAGTGCTTCCCATGTGACCTTTTTACTCAGTCTTCTCAGTGGCTCTGTGCCGTGGACACTATTGTCCCCATTTTACAGAAGAGACTGAGGCAAAACCAAGGCTCATAGACATTACAAGTCTTGCTGAGCTAGGACATGGCACAGCTGGGATTTGAACACAGAGCCCAAGTTCTCAGCCCCTGTGTCACTTGTACGGTCTGGAATCTTGGATTCCTTGGTCTTTGCATGGCTTTGTCATGGGAGACGCTGGGTGTCTAGTGGGCAGTACCTCACACGCAGGTCTCCATTTTGGGTGGGTGCGTGCAGTTAGGGCAGGGGTCCCTACTTCCTTGTCTCTCTCTGGATCTTGAAACATTCAGGCTGAGCGGTCTTGCTGCTTGAAGTCTGGTTCTGGATGGGTGGAGTTTCAGTAGTTTCCCTGCCTGGTCAGATTATAAAATGTTGCAAGGAGGACACAAATGTGTGGAGAGGGCTTCTAGGAATTGGTCTGGACAAAGCGAGGGATATCGAGAGGGCAAAATGCCACCCACCTCCTGGGCCCTGGATCTGGCTCTACTCGAGGTCTCTGCGGTCTCTTGGTTGGCCCAGATTCCTGGGGTAGGAGGTATGTATGGGCTGACTCATTTTCTTTGGCTGGGATATCCTGGGGCTGATTCAGCACTAGCCATGCTTTTTGGAGGAGACCCAAGACAACTGTCTGCCACTGGAGGTCCAACCACTGTCCTAAGAGACATTTGGTCCAACATAGTCCAGTCTACCCTCCAGAAGTAAGTGAACAGTGAGGCCTTGGGGGCTGTGTGCGTCATCTCTGGCCAGGTGGGAAGACAGGCCCAAGGGCGGCTTGAGAGAAGTGGTGGGAAGTGGGTCTTTGCTTTGTTTCTATTTTAAATAAAGTTACCTTAAGAGAGACCTGAAAGATCACTGGTAAGTGGGTTTTATTTTATTTTATTTTTTTAATAAAGATTTTATTTCTTTGACAGAGATCACAAGTAGGCAGAGAGGCAGGCAGAGAGAGAGGAGGAAGCAGGCTCCTTGCTGAGCAGAGAGTCCGATGTGGGGCTCAATCCCAGGACCCTGAGATCATGACCTGAGCCGAAGGCAAAGGCTTAACCCACTGAGCCACCCAGGTGCCCCGGTAAGTGGGTTTTAAAGAAACAGATGGGACCAAATTCTTCCCAACCTCTGTCCTGCAAATCGCACCTGGCACTTTTAAGACCTACCTTTTCCCAGCAAGAAAAGATGCCTTTGAACATCTCTGAGGTTTGTGTGGTTCCATCTTGCTAGAAGAGTTTGTTGCTGACCGCTTTATTTCCTGGTTTCTTTGTGGGGCTGCGGAGGAACATCAAAGGAATAGAAAATCCTGCTAACGCCAGGAAAGCAGGGGTCCCGCATTGTGCAGGAGGAAATAAACCAGGCCTGGGCCCAAATGAACAGAACACATGCATTTGGGGACAGGAAGACAATCATGTTGAGTAAATTTTCTTTGGGGAGGCCCTTCACATTTTCCCATGTGTAAGGGAACTGAAACCGTTACAACCCAAACCCAAAGCTGATCTGGGAGTTTTCGAATTCCCTCTTGCCGTGCAGGCCTGACAGCCACAGCATTTCACTTTCAATTACTTAATGCTCTTTACTGTTCTTATTTTTTGGCCACCAGTTTTGTCTTCCTAACAGACCCATGTCCACGGGGCAGAGCCCTCATCTTGTACTTCTGTTCCCCACAGAGCATCTGATCCAGGGTAGAACACAAGCTCTTCGCTCAGTACTTGGTTAAAAATGCCTTTTTCTCACTCTGGAGTCATGATGATGGAATAAAATCCAGGCTATCGTTTACTTTCATGGTAAGATACTTGGTGGTGAGTCCTTATGTACCAAGTTGGTGAGTACATATCACAGCAATTAACTGTGGTTAATATCACAGCAATTAACCAGAAGGGAGGATCACTTGAAAGCAGACTTTACGCACCGAGATGTTCACTGCAGTGTTGTTTATAACAGCAAAAGAAGTGGAGATATTTAAGTGTCCCTCGGTAGCGGAGGCTGGGTAAATTAGGGTACATCCATACATACAGGGAGATAGTAAGGAAGCAGCTCTTTTGAAATATAGGGTAGAACCAAATGTTCAAAAATGATATCCAAGAGAAGTTAGATGGTATGATGCAATTCGTGTAAAAAAGGAAAAAGGGATGCATGCATACGTGATACATACACAGAAAAAATTTGGAAGAATACGCAAGAAACTTTGTATTGGTTATGGCTGGGGAATGGCAAGTAAGGGGTGGGTGCTTTTATCTGTTAATTTTTCTGTTAGTGGTTTAATTTTTTTTTTATCATGACTGTATTGTTTTTATAAAATTTTTTAAAAAAGCAACTAGTTAGAAAAACAAGCTATTTTTGGATGGCAAGGAGAAAAGTTAACTCTAAAAGATGCCCTTCCCAGGGTGGGGGTCTGGGGGCGAGGCAGAGGAGGGTGAAGTGGGGTGGGGACAAGTCAAGTGGTTATTGGATCTCTCTGCTCCCAGTGTGTTGGCCATCGCCTTCCCATGGGGTGGAGACCGCTTTGAGCATGGGAATGTTCTGAATCACAGCCTATGCAGTGACTGAAGTTAGAATATCCAGGACATTCACTGACCCTGCCACAGTCGCCACTGACCCCGCCCATCCCGGAAGCCGGCCATGAACCACCCCCCCACACCCCCCCCACCCCCCAGGTGCCTGACACAGGGCAGACCACATAGGGACTTCACGGTTGGGGGCAAATCAAGGTACTGTCTCACAAATCAGCAACGGCTCACCACTGCTTATTGTATAAAGTTCACTTTTACCACGGCTCAGCCTTTAAGGCTTTTCTGTGATCACCCCAACGTTTTCAAACTCACTGGCTACAACTTCTCAGTATCTATCAGCATATATATACCAGCCCTGTGTGGCTTCAGATCCCAGGTTTGCAACTTACCCTTTTGTGCTCAGCGTCCTCCTCTGGGAAATGGGGAGGATGTTAACAGCACCCACATCACACTGTGGACATGGGAGTTGAACGAGTGAATGTACATAAATGCGTGTAGAAGGGTGACAGGCACCAAGTAGGCACCACTTCAATGTTGCCCCGTCTATCAGGCTCCCCTCCCCTCAGTCCACGGTTCTGGCTGGGACACTTTTCTGGCTCAGTCCTACCCATCTTTCAGAAGCTCTGTCAGGCAGTGTCTAATCCCTAAACGCCCAGGGAGCAGTGGTTCTTGGACTTTCAGAATCACCTGGGGACCTTGGCAAAATGCAGATTCTTGGGCTGGACTCCTAAAGACTCCTTGGAAGTTTGCAGTGTGTCCCAGAAACCCAAACCCAGGTGACACCCATACGTGTAGTGTGGGGCCACCACAGGTGAAGCAGACTCTAATGGGGCTTCTCCTTCAGACCAGCCAGTGGTGTGTTCCCATCTTTCTTGTGGCCCTTCCCAACCTAATGGACTTCTTGGCCTTGGGCCCACTGTCCTCCTTTTAGTGCTGTCAAGACATGTGGCAAAATGGAGCATTTTCCCCAAGCATAGAGCAGATGCCTGGTGGGGTCAAGCATGCTTGGGAAAGGAGAGAGCCCTCAGAGAAAGGGGCCTGGGTGTCCTCAGTGAAAAGGCCTACAAAATGCCCTGATGGACTAAAACCTCCATTGAAAAGACATTTTCTTTCCTCAAAACCCAAGAGCTTCACGTTCCTAGTATCTCCCACATTTGTTTGCACATCGAGCTCTGTGAAAGGTCTGTGCTGACATCCCCCACATTCCCCTTCTGGAACTCTGTAGGCTACTTCAAAGATGGGTTAGAAAGGTTCTATTTTGTTATTTTTTAAAGTTTCCTGAAAGCATAAGAATCAAAAAGGAGTGAAAGCTTCTGAGGGTAAACAGGAAACCCTCCCTGCTCCCTAACTCTGCCCAGGGAACCTCACAGACTTCCTGAAGTGAAAACAAACACCGTGACCAGTTTCTACTCCTTGCAAGAATTTAATTCTTCCTTCAATATAAATAAGGCAGCACGAAACACCGAGAGTTCTACTGCTTTCTGCTTCAGAAGCAGCTTTGGTGCATAGAAGATCCCCCACTGTCCTGCTGAGTTGTCATCTCTGGATAAACAAGAGGCCAGGAGGTCATTTTTCAGTGAACTTTCTCCTGGAAGCCAAGGGGAGGCCGAGGGAGGTTCACACTTGGTCTCAGCTTCTGGAGTCTGGTGTCCGCCTGTGAGGTCTCCTCCAAGCACAACAAGATAAGGATAAGGGGGTGGGGGCAGGCAAGGCATGGGCAGTAATAAATATGGACATTCACCCCGATTCTGGAAACAAATTACAACTGAACGGGGGCTTGGGGCTATTGCTGGGGGCCATACGGGTATGATCCTTCCCGGCTCTGGGGAGACAAAGACCCAAGTCTGCGTGGTCTGATTCCAGCTCACACCGAAGGGTTTCTATGGCCTCAGTGCCCCATCACAACCGAGCCTCCTGCTGCAAGTGAACCCTGTCAGGCAAATCGTCCATCTTCCAGAACCCCTGGGGCCAGCTGAGAGCACCCCTGGGTGAGGGACAGGATCCTCTGCAGCTTGTGGTGAGCCCGACACCCCCATGGAACAGGGTAGGCTGCTCGAAGGCCTGGCCAGCTTAAACCCTGGAGGGGAACCCAGGTGCACTCATTCCTGCCTCTCCCTTGGCTTCCTGGAAGGGTCAGTTTGGCAGTACCATGGGAGGAGCTCCCGAAGGGACAGCGAAGCCACAAGTGGAGAAGTGGCTTCCCAACCGCCCTACCCAGGCCCGGAGATGGGCCAGGTCCCACCGCAGGCTTTGGCGCCTGTCCCGTGACTGCAGCCCCCAGCACTGCCGAGGTGATCTCTTTGGGGCTTGGGGGCTGGGTCGGCACTATTGTCCCGTGTGTCCCCAGGCGGCTGAGCCTCTTCGGGTCTTGCTCATCTGTGTGGCCAGAAAGGCTCATCCAGAAACGGGAGGTTCTGTGCCACGAGGGTGCCCCACTGCAGTGAACAGGTCTTGGGGGCAACAGATGGCGCTAGGTCTCCTCTTGCCTCCAGGCATGCTCGGTTCTAGGACTGTGATGCCGCTGAGGAACACTCCAGGCTATGGCATCCCTCCCTCACTCCTCAGCTCCGCCGTCTTCTCTGAACTGGGCATCAGAGGCAGACCCCAGCACCCTGGGGACACGTTCTACCCTGCGCCCCAGTCACCCTGTGTCTCTTGCAGCTTCCGCCTTCAGTACCTGCCCTCCCTCTGCACAGGCATGGCCGGAGACCAGCTGTGGAGCCTGTCCCCACGGCGGTGCTCGGGGCACAGCATACGGTGGGAAGGTGTTGGGGAAGGGAGTCGACCCTGAGTGAGACACGTAGCTGGAAAAGCGGCTGACGGAAACTTCTCTCTGCCACCAAGTATCCACTTCTGGGCAACAGACATTGGCCCCTTGGGGCCTTGAAACTCTTCTAGGTCTTTTCTCCAATAGTTTAAAAAACGGAAGCCGCATTTGGATCCCGTTAGTGCAGGCTGTGGATGGAAGGTGGCAAATTCCCACAACTGTCCCTGTTGGTGCCTTGGCTGCGGCTGCCTGGGGTCAAGCATTACTGGGAACAGGCTGCAGGGTCTTAACATGCACCCCCGCTGGCATTCCTGCAGATCCCCTGTTGATATTTAAGTCAAGCCTGGAGCCAGGACGTCAAAAATGACACCCGAATCGATGTTTGCATTGTCTTCAGCTCGGTGTCCAGAGAGGATTTTGTCATCCTCTTGGCCGTTTGTGGTGATCCAAAAGTAAGACACAAAGGATCAACCCAACCCAGACAACAACCTCACCAGCAGGCCCCGGTGGCATGAAAGCAAACAAGCTCGGCCAGCTTGGAATCCTGTCTCCTCTGTGCCACGGGGCCTGGCTTTCCCGGTGGGTTGAGCCGTGGCGCCTCACAAAGCCCGCCGTTCTCCCGGGATGGGGCCTGCAGGTGGCCCCAGAGATGTGGGCCCATGGGGTGCCCTGCGTCCTGGCCCCCCGGGTCCTGTCCGCCCTACAAGACAACAGCTTTGTGGGGCAGGCTGGCATGGTCTGCGGGGATATGGAGGGAATACTCGCTAATGAGCACCGGGGCGTTCCTGAGCATCTCGTAGAAGGAGTCCACCGTCTTCCGGTAGAGACTCCGCTGCAGGACGAAGGGTCGGAAGAGGTTGAGAGGCTCGGCCCTGCGAATGGCCTCAGGGAGTCCCGTGCCCTCGGGCACCTTGCGGTTGCCGATGAAGAAGTGATGGAGTTTCTTCTCCAGCAGGCTCTTCTCCAGGAAGCGGAGCAGCTCGTGCAGGCGAGCGTCCAGCTGGCTGGCCTTCCAGTCGGCCGGCCGCCGGGAGAGCAGGAGGTGCAGCAAGGCGGTCTTCAGGTGGTAGCTGCCCAGGCCGCTGGGGCCGGTCAGGCGGCTCTGCTTGGACAGCAGGAAGGAGGCGATCTGCAAGCAGCTGAGGTGGCAGGCCCCCTCGGGCAACGCCTTCGAGGTCATCCGGAGGAAGTGTCGCTCGTAGACGGCAAAGGACAGGAGCCAGTCGGTGCTGGACGCCGGGGTCTCCCCCGATGGCTCCGCGGGAAGGTGGGAGACGAAGTACAGGTCCGAGTCGCCGCACTGGATCACAGGAATCAGGTTGAAAGGCATGAACTTCCCCGAGCGGAACCTGATCTTGAGGGAGCCCGGGGAGTCCAGCTGACTGAAGGCCAGGTCGAACTCGTACTTGTGGGCAATGCGGTGCCAGGCTCTGGTGAGTGCCGTCTGAAACCACGTCATGACCCGCAGCGCGTCCAGGTACGGGGAGCCTCCAGCGCACAGCAGGGTCTCCAGTTCGCTGCCAGGCAGCGCCGGCCCGTTCCTGCCGTGGAGGAGACACAGCATGTCCTCCCCCAGCGTGGTCTTGCCGCAGGCGCAGCCCCGCGCATCCTCGGTGGCCCGCACCACCTCGATCCGGCCGTAGCCCTGGCGGCCCAAGGGCACGGGGCGGCGGGCACAGCAGAGCTCTGGGCGGAAGTGGTAGGGCTCAGGTGGCACGAAGGGCACAAAGAGGCGGCAGAGCAGCGGCTTGTCCGCCTGCCAGTTCTCGTACATGCTGCCCACGCCGATGAAGTCCTCCACCTCCATGTCCGTGTCGCGGTTGCAGAGGCTGCGCAGGGCCTCCAGCAGGTCATCCACGAAGCCTTCCACGAACTCCCGTGTGCGGGCTGCGTCGGCCGTGGCGCCCCGAATGCAGCGCTCAGAGAAGCGCTCGAGCGCCGCCTTGCTGGGCAGGGTGAGGCCCCGCAGCGGGGCGCCCTCCAGGCCGGGCAGTTCGTCCTCGTCCCCAATTGGGCACTCCGGGGAAGGCCCGTCCTGGTGGTCCTGCCGCCACACCTCGATCACCAAGAAGAGGATCATGCAGAGGGTGCTCCACAGGTCCCAGGCTGTGCGGGCCTCGTTCTGCTGCTGGCCCTCCTCCGCCAGCCGCTCCAGGGCCTCCTTCTCCTCGGCCAGCCGGGCCACCTCCTCCTCCAGGCGGAGCTGCTCCAGCTGCAGCTTCTCCTGGTGCGCCTGCATCTTGAGGATGATCTCCTCCTCGCTCTCGGGGACCGTGGCGTTCTCCCGTGGAAACAGCAGCGGATGGTTGATGATGGCTGTCACCACCACCAGACACACCCGGAAGAGCCCCAGGGCCATGGCTGGAACTTTCCTGCTATACAGAGACATGGATCAGGATCAATGGTCACACCCAGCTTCCGTGCACACTGCTTCCTCCACGGACCCTCACACCAACCTCTGTCCCACTGGGTCGATCTGTCCACCCAGTGGATGAAGGTCTCACGGTTCTCCTGCCTGGCCCACAGTCCCCACCCCCTGTGCTGCAGCATAGCCTTGGAAGAAAGAACTGCGGAGTCCTTGCACACCAGCAATCCTGGCTGAGTGACTTGCAGAGGCTGTCCTGTTTCTGTCTGCCCAGTCCTTCCCCCCTTCTGGAAGTGGGGATGCCCTTTCCCCAGGAGCCAACCCTTCTCTGGCCCACGTCCTATGGCTTGGGTGGGGATAACCTCACCCCCAGCTCCAGGGGTGAACATATAACCCAGGCCCAAGCCATTCCACACCCCCGCCTCCACAGTGTGGATTCAGCCAGAAGCACAGGACCTCCCTCCGGCCAACGGGAGGGACACAGAAGTGGGATTTGCTGGGACTGATGGGGAGAAAGACTAGGTTTGCCAGGGAACAGGATCGCAGCTGCTGGCGGCCGGGGATGACTCTCTATACCTCAAAGGGGGGTTTGCTTGAGAAAGATGCCAACATAGACAAAAGCAGATTCCCTGGACCCAGCTATGCCTAAAGCCATTGCTTCTGGAGTTTTAAAGTCATATAAACCAATAATGTTTTCGCTTTAAGTCAGTTTGAGTTGTTTTCCTATACTTCAACCCACCCCTCCCCAGTGGAGCCCTTGTGGTCAAGGACAAGAAGGTGGAGTCCCAAGGCCAGCCTTGTCACTGGTCAGCTGTGTGCCCTTGGGCACATTAACACACCTCTCTGAGACCCAGTTTCCTGGTGGACGAGAGGAAAGCCATTGTACCCCCAAGGGTCACAGTATTGAGGGACATGGTGACCCATGCAGAATGTGTCGCGGCATAGTGGATGGTATAAAACATAGGTTCATTGAACAGCAAATGTTTCTGAAGCAGTTTTGGGCCCTTGTCTTCTCCTGCTGTAAACCTCTCCTTCTGGTTTGTAAGATCTCAGTCCTAATTCAGACACTGACCTCCCGGCCTTCTCATGGGCAATCTTGGAGAAAACCAGAGTGACCGAGTCACTGGATTTCCTCTCCTGAGTTGTCTAAACATTAAATCTGACTTAATTGTGAAGGGAGACACTCCATTCCTCCAGGACACATGATCTCAAGGGAAGGGCTAACCCCTTACCATCATGGGAGTTAGAATCACAGAACCTTGGCCCCGTCCCAAACCAATGGAACCAGAAGCTGCATTTTGATACCATCCACACTGAAGTCTGACAGCCACAGTCTTACAGGGTAGGCCTTACATTATACCCTCTCCTCTCCCAGGCAGGAACCTTGGGGAATAACAGGGGCCTTTCCCATACTTGCCCAGCCCTGTTTCTGCCTGGGACTTCAGTGAGGACAGCAGGCGGCCAAATGACATTGTGGGACAGCAGAGAACACAGAGAGCCTGTATGCCAACGAATGCTGATAGGAGCTTCTCCACTCTGCTTGAGCCCCATTCCCTAACCTTGCAGTCAAATGCTCTGCCACTGAGCTATACCCCCCCATTCCCTAACCTTGAATTTACACCCTTAAAACCATTTGTTCTGGTTCTTATCCGAATGGTGCCAAGGATCAGGGACGTGGCATCAGGTAAAACATGTCTGCAGGTTCTAGCCAGAGGGGCCAGGATGTACGTGACCTGAGTTGCCACCCGTGGGTAGAGCCTGCTGCTTGGATGTGATTCCATCCCGTACACAGCTGGACACACAAGCAGGAACCAAAAGTGGGTCCACTGGCAGCAGAATTCAGCATGCACACACATTCAGGCCTCAGAGGTGAACTTGAGGAGACAGAGGGCAGGAGAAAGTGTAGGAAGTCAGGCCGGAAGGGGTGTGGGGTGAGGAAAAAGTCCAGGGGGAAGCTAGCCAGCTTTTCTTCCCTATGACGAGGGGCAGCTTGCTAGATAATTGCAGAAACAGGTCAGCCCTGGTTTCCACACGAGGGAAACCTCAATGGAAAATTTTGCCAGGGTGGTCCGAGGCAAAGCTGTGAGGCTGGCTTCTCAATGTGGATCAGCGTTTTAAGATCAAGGCACGAGGGGCTAAGCACAGCACCAGACAGAAGCCAGTTGGGAGAGAATTTGGAGGTTCTGAGGCCCTTGAGAGCCCCTGTACTATAGGCAGCCCCCTTTGGGCCCAGCAGACCCCAACAAGTCACAGTCCCAGGCCTGGGCAGCCCCTGACCAGCCTCCACACCAGCTCAGGGTAGGAGGCCAGCCAGTGAGGAGTGGAGCCATCGTCAAGCCTTAAGACCGGGAAGTCTTCCTCCTCTCTCCCTACCAGCTTCCACAGGGCTACCTGTGGGCACCCTCGTGCCTTGTTCAAGGGCTCTAATGGCCTCCTTATACTGGGAGAGGCGACGTTCAAATCCCCAAACCAAGTGGAGCCACTGACTCTGTATGCGAGGGGTTAAAAGGATGGATTCAGGAGTAGACAAGACAGAGCTAGAAGTCAGTACGGGCACGTACTAGCCATGTGACCTTGGACAAATCACTCAACTTCCTAGGCCCTCAGTCTCTTCATCTGTGAAATGGGCATAATCATCCCTGAGGTTGTAAAACTTGAACAAGATCATGCATATAAAGCCCTTGGCAAAATGCCTGCCCCTGTGCGAGTCTTCTCATGAAAGGTGTCTGTGATGGGACAGGGAAACGCAGTGACCCTGCTGGTGGGGGTTCTTGAGGGGGCACACAGATGCCCCCACAAGGGACTCTGGCAGGATGCCAGCAGTAACACTGACAGACAGGAGTAGGGTTACGCATACACACACCAGAGCATAGAGCACGAGGGAGATGGGCTGGGCTAACAAAGCGGGAGGAGCCTGGGCTCTAGAAGCAGACAGGCCTGGGTTTGAAATCTGACTCTGCTCGTTGCCAAGGGGTCTTGCTTCTCTAGGGCTCCAGGGCTTTCCCTCAGAGACAGATCTATCAGCAGACCCTCCTTCCTAAGAAGGCGGAGTTACAGGAGAGAATCCATCTCAGGAGCCGGGAGTGGGTGCCCTTCCATACTCGCTCCTTCCCTTTAGGCCTCCCCAGGCCTCTATCTTCTCACCTGCTAAGCACACCAGTCCTGCCAAGTCCCAGGGGTGAGGAGGAAAGCACGCTCAAAAGTGCTTTGAAAGCACAAAATGCTCCTCTAGTGTAGCTGTCCCTTGGCACACCACTCTGCCCACCCTGCCCCCCAGCAAAGGGGAGAGGCCTTTGCAGACTTGGATCCTCCTGGAGGTGGAGCTCTGACTCACTCCTTACTCAAACCAACAACTCCCTCCCAGGGATCAGATGAACTCCCAGGTGTCTTTTTTGCTCCTTTAAAATCTGGACAGGCAGGCTCTGCCTGTGGATGGGGAATGGGATGAGGCCGCTCATTGATCACAAGATGGGACCAAGTTGGAACCTCTACTTCCCCTCCCCAAACCAAGCCACAGGGACACTGCCCTGGGGGCCATGGGGCCAGAAGAATGAGGAGAAGGAACCAGAGTGGTGTGACTTTTATTGGAGACCATGGGGACAGACTGGTATCTGGGAGCCTCTCCCCAAACCATGGATACCTATGCATGTACACACACACACACACACACACACACACCCCTTCCCCAAGGACCCCGTTCCCCAATTTCAAAACTGTCTACCTCTGTCTTGGCCCAAGGCTCTTACCCCTACTGAAGCTACCCCATACATGTGGCCCGAAACACCCAGTTGGGTTCAGCTTAAAAATGAACTTGGGTCACTTGGAGGGCTTTGTCTGTCTGCTTGCCAGGAAGCTGGCAGGAAACCTGCTGAGTTCCTCTCCACCCCCGCCCCTGTCCACAGAGCGTGGTGGCCCATGCAGGTCACAGCTAAACTTAGCCTGGCAAAGAGCCAGGGTCACGAGGCAGCAGGGGCTGGGCCAGAGGGCTGCAGGTGGTCAGGCCAGCCAGTGGTTTTCTCAGACCTTTATTCTGCGCCTGGCCAGAAGCCTCAGACTCTGGGGAAGAAGCCCCAGATGGCCTCTCTGTTCCCTGGGCTCTGTCACTCCTGCATCGCCCACAGCCTCCCAGCACCCCAATCAGAGCTTAATCCAATGAATGCCACGCGCAGTTGTCTAATGGAGATATGCTTCCATTGATCAAGCCTTCACTAGGACGTCCTGGGTACACAGTGACCCCCTATAACCGAAGTGGGTGTTATCCCTGCTTCACAGATGGGTAAACCAAGCCCAAGAAACAAAAAGCCACACGACTAGTCTAGCCACACGACTAGAAAAGGCACAGCTGGGTTGAGATACAGTCTGTTCTGTTTCCAGCTGGAAAGCCCAAGTTCTTCCTACGGTGCTGTGTTTCCAGAGCACCTACTATGTGCAAGGAACATGCTGGATGCCACAGGGCCCACGCAGCACAGGAGCCCAACATGATCCCAGGCAGGAAGAACAGCACCATCTGCACATGGAGGCAGAGAGCCACCAAGGATGTCACAGGACTGAACGAGCTGGGAGTGTTAATGGCGCATGAGTAGCAGGGGACAAGAATGCAGAGAGTCTCATTTCAGTTCTTTGGGGGCCCC
The DNA here is from genome assembly GCF_963455335.1 of Martes martes. NCBI lineage: Eukaryota > Metazoa > Chordata > Mammalia > Carnivora > Mustelidae > Martes > Martes martes. The sequence goes on from NW_027666310.1 coordinate 24,114, forward strand.
TCTTTGTCTGTGGACCTTCCCTGTGTTCACTGGCTGGGGAGATGTGGCTGTGCGAGCCTTTGGCTCCAATCCACGTAGCCCCCTCCTTCCAGACAGAATTCCTACAGCAAACCTGAAGAGGGGAGAGCCTGTGTTCATCCACACTCCCGACCCATCACCCACCTACCCCCACCCAGGGCTGGCTGGCTGTAGCCTCAGCAACAGAGGCGCCCAGGACCCATTTCTCAGCAGCCAGCAGTCCCCTGGGACAGTGGTTCTCCAGGTGTGGTCCCCACTCAGCAGCACCACGTGGGACCGCATGAGAGAAGCAAATGCTCAGGTGCAATCCCAGTCCTGCTGATCTGAAATTCCAGGGCTGGGGTCCAGCACCTATGTTGTCATGAGCCCTTCGGGTCGTTCCAGCGCCCGCTCAAGTCTGAGAACCAGCCCTGCCCAAGCCTGGCAGGCCTCCAGGGAGGAGGAGGGCGCGGTTCCTGGTTCCTACGGTGTCCAGGCAGCCCGAGCCTGCAGCTTTGTCATATGCAATTAGCTCTGCTAATTACAACCACCCAGGCACCCTGACTCCGCCCCGGCCCCAGCGTCATCTTTGGAGCTGAAAGGAACAGCTGAGGTGGTTTCCTTATAAATTTGGAATAAAGGAGTTGGGTTGATGGCAGGGGAAGCCACCTGCAGCCCAAGCCCTGGGGGGTTCCTTGGGTCCCTTCCCACTGCTTAGGCTCTGCACCCTCTGAGGAAGAAGGGGCCAGAGGAGATGAGCAGTCACCCCTACTGTGTGCCTGGTCTTGTGCTGGAGTCCCCAGTCCCTGATGAGGTGGGGTCTGTTTGGGGGCAATAAAGCCACACATTTAAGGAAGTCAGAATTTAGTGTTGTACTCATCTAAGCCCCATTTACAGACGAAACTAGAGAGACCTAATGAGGAGATGAGCCTGAGCAGGAGGGTGGGGTCGAAGTAGTCCAGGCAGGCGGGCCCTCCCAGGGATTTCTGGACAGACAGACAGCAGAGAAGGGGAGGCAGGTGCTCGTGTGCCTGTGAACAGATGAATGTCCAAAGCTAAGCCCTCGGTGAGTATTCTGTCGTTCGATTCTCAGAGCATGAGTTAGGCAGCTGCAACATCCTATCTTGTGAAGAGACTGATGGTTGGAAAGGTCCACTGTGTGGCTTCAAAGGTTTCCTGTCTGCAGTGGGCTTGTCCCTCTCCCTCTGCACTCCCTCCACCCTCCCAGGGCATGAGTGAGCCCTGCCACCTACCAGGCATCACAGGGGCGACCACCCAGCTCATCAGGGTTGGCTGTGCCCCGAGAAAACAGGACTATAAGAAAGGACAGTTTGAATACAGAGCACGAGTCTGACCTTGAGCCTTGGGGGTGGAGTTTGGGCCCCGTGAGCCAGCAGTCTGTCTGCAGCCCTGGTGAGGCTCTCCTCCTGCAGTCTGGCCTGTCTGATCCCTGATCCCATCCCTCTTCCTAGCAGAGCCCACGCTGCATACCAGTGTCAGCTTCCCCGCCCAGCCCAGTGGCACCTTCATTCAGGGCCGGCTCAGGGGTCCATCCTCCGGGAGGCTGCCTCCCTTGCCCTTCTCAGGTGCAGGCCTCCCTTGCCCTTCTCAGAACCCTTACAGGTCAGGCCACCTTCCTGCTCTTTCCTTGTGTTTCTCTGCCCACCAGTCCCTGACTTCCTAGTTAGAGTTCCAGCAAGTTCCAAAAGCTGAATGTCCTCCTATCTCCTCCCAGGCACCAGGCTGCCCAATTTGTCAGGCTTCCAGTACATCAGTGAGAGCGGACTTCTCACATGTCAGGGAGGAGATGGTCGCTGTGGGAGTGACATGTCCCTACAGACTCCTTCCTCTTTACCTTACTCAGGGATGGGGGTGGGTAGGGGTGCAAACAGACTCAGCATAGATGGCCCCCACCCTTCCAGGACAGGAGTCCCCCGCAGGAGAGGAGAATGGCCTTGCAGACTGGCCCAGGCCCCAGCAAGGGGATCTCTTGCTGAGGTTCCTCTCTGCCTGAAGCCCCGTTGGGGGTGGGGACAGAAGAAGAGCTGAGCAGCACTGGGGAGGGTCTGGGTCCTGTGGCTTCAAGCCTGGGTAGGAGAGGGAGGGCAGGCAAAAAAAAAAGGAAGTGAGGAAAGAGGAAGGAAGAGGACCAACAAAGCATAATTGAGAAATGGGTTGAAGGGCGAGGTTTTGGGCCCCCAGTGTGTCTTCTTCTCCGTGTCCTTACAGCCACCCCCATCACCTTCCACCCCACCCCACCCCACACCGCTGCAGAACCTCCATCTTGGCCTCCAGCTAGGCTCACCTTCCTCCCACCTGCCACTTACACGACCACTGGGCTCCTTCCCTTCCCTCCTTTCAGTCATGCTTCCTGAAGGCAGGGGTTGTGAGACCAAGTGTGGGGGAGAGGGGTGGGGAAGGCCCCGTAGTAAACGGGCAAGGCTGCACATGCTAGAGACCCGAGTGATGGGCCCGGGATCAACTGGTCCCACACGCATTATCTGAAGGGACGAGCCACCACGTCGCATGCGTTGTGATTTCTTTTTTTATTTTTCCAAGAGAAGCCAGAAATCTGGATTTTATCAACATCCCTCGATTTTACAAGGTCGGTGCTATTTCAAAAATTCTTTGAAAACCTTGGAAGTCAAATAAAATATGTCAGTAGGCCACTTGAGGCCTGCGGGCCTTGGTCCCCAGCCCCCTCTAGGTGCCTCCCTTCCCCTGTCCATAGGCACTCCCCACCCCCTAGTAAGAGTCCTCAAGGCTGCCCTTGACCCTGGTACTCTCCTCACTCTTCCCTCTCAGCAATACCACCTCCTACTATTTCCTTTGTGACCAGAACTCCCTGAAACAGCACCCCAACCCCGGCTCGACCCTTCTCCCCAAACCCAGTCCTGACAGTATTCCAGCATCTCCCAGTCACCCCAGCAGCCACCCCCAAAGTAATCATGACCGGCATTTATGAGGGCTGGCATTTATGACGGCTGGCGGGGGCCAGGCCTGGGCTAGGGATTTACATAAAGGCTTTCTCCCAGCCTCTCCAGGGATTAGAAGAAAACAGAGACTGTAGCCTAATGGGTATGCATTAAGGAGCACCTGGTGTTACTGGCTAAGGTCTTTGGTCCCCACAACTGGACAACTGGACCCCAAATGCTCCTCCCTGGCCCAGGGGAGATCCCACACTGGACTCAGAAGAAGCAGGGGTGAAGACTGGACCCTGATCGGGGTGGGGGAGAGAGCAGAGACAACCCCCCACCCCACCCTGCCTGCCATGCCCAGTGGAGGAGAGCCCATGGCAAAGTTTATGCTGTGAGAGGAACGGCCTTCTCGCCAAGGTGATCTATGCTGTCATGGCTCCGTGGCCCCACTGGCCAGACTCAGACGTTGCCCAGTCACACCGCCCAAAGCACTAAGTTTCCTCAAGGCCCACTTTCAGAAAGGGAGGGGTTTCCAAAAAGTCACCAGGATGCCAACCCATCCTCTGGTCTGGGGTCATGTAGCTGGTCAGCCCAAGTGCAGGAAGGTCAGGGGCCTGGACTCCGCTGATGTGGGTGGGAGAGCCCACATCCTTCCTGTTCCCGCTCGTCCATCAGCAGCTCATATACAGATGGAGAAGGCAGGGAAGCCATCAATCTCCCAGGAAGGACATGGTGTCCTCCCGTCCAGCCATGCAGCCTGATGTCCCCACAGCATGTCCTGGGAAATCACAGTGTCCTGGGACAGACAGACGGAGGCCTGGTATCTAAGCTAGGGGGCTTATAGGCCCCTGAGACAGGAGGGGCTCTCCTGGCCACCTTTTGTCTGGGCCCACATCCAGATTTCTCTCGCCTGTTCTCCCCAGCGCACCCGGAATCCAACAGCTGCTGTGGTGGGTTGAATGGTGACCCTCAAAAAGCTAGGTCTACAGGCTAACACCCAGACCCTGTGAATGTGACCTTACTTGGAAGGAAGGGTCTTTTAAGTAATTAAATTAAGGACCTTGAGCTGAGCCCTGCCTGCATTCCCCGGAGGGAATCTAAGTCCAGTGACAAGTGTCCTTATAAAGAGAACAGAAAAGGAGCAAACAGAGAGGAGTAGGTCATCGAGGCCAGAGGCAGAGGCTGAAGCGAAGCTGCCAGGGCCCAGAAGGCCTGGAGCCACTGGACGGGGCAAGAAGTATCCACCCTTGGAGCATTCAGAGGCCACGTGGCCCTGCGGGTAACTTGACCACAGACTTCAGGCCTCCAGAACTCTTTGAGAGGTTTGTTTTTCGTTTCACCACCCAGTTAGTTTGTGGTATCTTGTTAAAGCAGCCTTCAGAGACGAACGCAGTCTCGAAGCGCAGCCTCCTTCCCCACCCCCACGCCCCTGCCACCTCTGAGGTTTGTTCTGCACCGAAGCCGGGGGCTCCCCAGCCTGGCTGGCATGGGCCTCTGGAATCACTTCCTCTGAGCCCTCCCTCACTCCCAGCCACGCTGGGTGGCCTCCTCTTCCCTGGAGGTCTCTCTTCATCTCATTGGGTTCTAGTTTCCATGTGACACGGGTCAGAGCTTTAAGGCTGAGGTTCAAGGCCTGGCCCCACCCAGCCTTGGGGGACCCCTCAGTTCCTTCCCACCTGCCCTGGCCACTTCCGATTACTGATTGTCCCCTGAATGTCTCCCATACTGCACCCAATTCCCTGCTCTGTGTCCACACCGCACGACCCAAACCCTACCTGACGGTCCTCACGGCAAGCCTATCTCGGAAATTGCCTCCAAGAGCCTTCCTGATCTCTCTTCACCCCCCAACTCCTGAGATGAATCCTTCTTTCTTGAAAGGGCTTCATGAACAAGCAGGGGAGGAGGATGTGGGGGGGGGAGGGGGAGACGGGATGTATTAAGCCCTTCTGAGTGTGGATAAGCCTGGTGCCCTGTGCAGAGGGCATCCCTGGAGATGTCCCAGAGCAGGGACCCCACGGTGCTTGCCCTCCCCGCCTCTCTCGTTAGGTAGCTCAGCTCACCGGAGCAGCAGCAGTTTCACAGGCAGGGGTCCCCGGAGCCGAGAGGCGGATCATTCATTCAGAGTCTCACAGAAAAAGAGCAGAGGAGCGAGAGGCCATGCTAGGCCTGCAGTTCCAGACCCTGCCATCCTATCAGAGTGAGCCGGCTGAGCTCTGGTTGTAACCCTCGACTTCTGGAGTCGGGAAGGCTTGTCTTGACTTTCCCCAAAGCGCCTGGCAGAGACCCAAGGCAGGGCTGCCTGCTCAGGACACCAAGGATGCGTGCCATCCTGGGGACCCACCAGGGTGCTCACATCCTGCACTTGGAGACACCCGTTCTCAAAAGAAGGCACCGCACCTGTCCTCCATTCTCAGGAAGGATGCGTTTCTCACAGCCAGGGTGCACCCGATCATCCCCCTTGACCCCTGGATTCCCACCTCAGATTTCCGAACCTGAAATCACAGGGGCGTGTCCACAATGGAAACACAGAGGTAACGAATTCCCACAGTGGAGCAGCCCTCACACACCATCAGATTTTGGCTTGGCTTCAGCTAGTGTTTCTCAGACTTTCCCTCCGCCTCTGGGCCCCATCTTGCCCACAGGAGTGTTGGCGAGGAGGGAACACTAACACCCACCTCAGGCAGGGATGCCGAGGCTCGCAGACTCGTGCCCCTTCTCTCCCTCCACCCTGCGTTCTCTACACCCTCTGCGTCCCAGGAGGGCAGTGAGTGCTTGAGATGAGCCACATTTAGGCTCGCAGGCTGCAGGGACAGAAAGCAGGCTCCAGACAACAGCAAGTACGTGGGCTCAGTGGGGAGGGTCTTTGAGGGGGCTGAGGGGGCTGTGCAGGAAGCAGGGAGAAAGTACAAAGGAAAACAAAGTGGAGACAAAGCCCTCCCTTGGCCGGCCTGCTTCCCCTCTCACAGACGAGCTGGGGATGGATGGAATGAAACAGGCTGCTGGGCGCCACCTTCCTTGTGATCCTTGGAGGAGAACAAAGACAGACCAGCTCACAAAGACAGCCCGGCCTCTCCGGGGAGGGCAAGGGCCCCCCCAGGACTTTCCCACAGTTCCCCCACCCACCGTCCCCATCCTGCCCGGTCTTACTCATGCCCAGCTTGAGGGATTCTGGCCCCCACAATCCCAGCTTGAAATCCCAGACTGTTTGCCCACCCTGGTCCCCTGGGGCTTGGGTGGTACGGGACACAATGCCTATGCCCCAGCTGGGCAGGGGGGACAGAAAGAAGGGGGTGTGGGAGACGGGGTGGGGAAGAGGAAGGGAAGAGCTCTCAGCCTCCTGTTTTACACACACACACACACACACACACACACACGCTCTGTGCCTGCAAAGATCTAAAACCCCTTTCATCTTAATAGAGGAGGACAGCAAGAGACACAAAGGGAAGATGGAGGCCAAGCCAGCTGTGAACCGCTCAGAGCTTGTGGGGGCCTCTCTGCTGCAGGAACCTGGGGGGAGCAGCGGGACCGGAGTCGGCCTGCCTGCCTGCTCTAGGGCCGCCTCAGTCAGGGCGAACTGAGTCCTCCTATCCAGGAAAGCGGGAGCCTCGACTCTAAGTCCGAGAGTGGCTGGCAACGTTACGCCTGGAATAGTCCAGGACTGTAGAGTCCTCTCCCCTGTGACTTGGACAAAATGACGACGACCACAGCCGGCCGCAGCGATGGGATGATGCCCGAGCTCTGCCCTGGCTTCTGCTGGAGGCTGTGCCTGGCACGCAGCAGGGGCACCTGAGCCAATGACAGGGATGAGCTGGTCGGGCTGCGGCAGGCAGCAAGCAGCCCCTGACACTGCCAGGTTCACAGGGACATGCTCCGCCTCGAGCCCACCCAGAAAAAAACAGGCCAAGATCTTCAGCTCAGAAGAGCTTAACACTTTGCGGAGGCTTAGTGTACAGTGAAGAGACCAGACTCTGCAGTCAGAAGGCCTGGGTCGGAATCCCAAGTCTCTTGCTTGGGGTGACCACACCACCTCCTTCTGGGCACGGTGGTCCCAGACATGGTTGTGCTCCGTAAAGGACACGGTTATCTGTCTCGCTATGGGTGATGAGGCCAGGTCTCCCCTTTGATTTGTTAAATCCTGCATCTTAGGGACTCCTCTGGGGAGATGGGGGTGCCCAACATCCCTGCAGCACTCCAGAAGCCTGGGGACTTGGCCTGGTTGTCCCCCCCCCACCTCCCTGTTTCTTCAAAAGGCCCCAGCGGCTGCCACAGAGGGAGAGCAGGAAGCTCAGCACCTGGGGAGCTTCTAGTTTGCTCTGTGTGCCCCCCGCCCCTGCCGCCAGTCTGGCAGCATTAACACTGACTATCCTCCAGGCCTTCTGAGGGAGGACTTGGCTGGAGAATCCACCCTGGGTCCCTGACACCTGGCATTCAAGGTGCAGGGGTTCCTTGATGCTTGTTGAGTGAATGAAGTCAAGACTGGGGAAAAGAAAAACTTACTGCTTTTGAAATGGGGGTGTAGTGAGAGATCTCTGATGAAGTCACGTCTAAGGTTTTTCTTTCTGGGAGCCGCTCTGCCGTCAGAAAAGCAAAGTGCTAATAATAGTGGTAAGGGCCTTGGCGAATGGTAGCAAGAACCCTTCCAGAGGCAGCCTGGAGACAGACCTTGGCCACTTCAGGTCCGGATGGCCTTCTGCTAACTACAGGCTGACTCACACCCATGTTTACCGAGAAAACAGCCCAGGAATGAACCCTGGCCCAAGTTTATCTGACCCCCAGCTGCCTCTCCCCTTGACGCCCACTTCCTTGCTTGAGAGTCTTACAGAAATATAAGATAAGCGCAGGATACAGAATCTGAAGCAAATTCAGGAAAAGAAGCAGAGAAGCAACCCTTGGTGGGGTGGCAAGCAGGTCTCCCTTTCGGGAAAAGAACAGACCAGCCCTGTGGCTCTGATGCCCCATGGGAGAGTTTAAAAAAACGGCAGCCAATGCATGACATTTATAGAGATTTAGGCATTATGTGAAATACTTTACAGGTCTCACCTGCACAATAAACCTCAGAAAGAGGGACTATCTGCATCTTACAGATAAAGAAACTGAGGCATAGAGTGGCGAGGCCACTTGCTCATTATCAGTGTCGGGATTCGAACTCAGGACTTTCAAGCCTCCGATCTTCCCATCATGCTGTGCTGCTCAGTGCCTGATTATCCGTGAAATATTACGGATGGGCTTTCCTGTACCTTTTGGAGCAAGGCAGGTGATGGTTTAAGTGAAATCTGGGCATGAGGCAGGGAATCAGACTCAACGAGCTTTCAAGGCCCGTTCCACCCAAAGATTCTGGGTGTGTGACCTGAGATGTCTGAGATAGCTTTTCAACTGAAAGGACAATGTGCTGGGAAAAGGGGGCAGGGCCCTTCTGACCCTGGACAGTACCTTTTGCTGGGAGGCATCAGTGGCACTTTTGGGGTCGTAAGCAGGGGTCGGGCTTAGGCATCCCCTGTTCTCTTCCTCTCCAGCCCAGGCTCCCTGTGGTCCTGGCTCTTCAGCAGTCCTGCCCTTTTACTGACTCTGAAACAAAGTCTTAGCAAACAAAGGACCTTTTCATGAACTTCAGGCGGGTCCCCTGACTACTACCAAGAAGGCTATTGAAACAGGCTCCCAGGAGAACATTTTGTTACGAGCACATGCTTTTGTACCAACAAGCAGGACTAGAATTATGACAACGCCCTCTGTACGGTCTGGCGCAGGTTAGGAGGAGACTCTCATGTATCCACTTCAGGGAAATGACCTGGGGGAGAAAGTAGGAGCAGCCCAGGATGGCTGCAAAGCTGAGCCCTCCTCCCAGGCAGCAAGCGTACCACTATGTCATCCACCTGCGAATGAGTCATTTGAAAACTGTGGGCATTGTATTTCTTCCAGGACTTCCATCTTAAAGTGCCCTGTATATTCTCTGGTACTGGCTGCTCCTATGCTCATTTAACAGGTGGAGAAACTGAGCCCAACTGCTAATACCACAGTCACAGCAGGAGGGGGTATGGAGTAGGCCGTCTGCCTGTTGTCTTCTCACCTTTGACACTCAGACTGTGGGATTCTGTTCTTGGGCAGGACACAGCTGACACTCATGCCTGACCTCTCTAACACCACTCCCCAAACCCTGGGTATACCTCAACCGCCTCTGAACTCCTTTACGAACTGCTGGGGAGGAAGGGGTTCCACGGCTTTAGTTTAGGCCAACTTGAAATTCCAAGAGGCATGTGAGGTGAGAGGTGAGCTGTGAGACGTTGCTTCTGTTCCCAGCTGGTACCAACTCTTGGGGCAGCACATTCCAGACACTCCTCTCCTCTCCACGTATCGTTGATTATAAAGCTCCACAGAGCCAGTGAATCCTGAGCATGTTCACTGCTTTGCACATTGTAGGTGCACAACCAATACTCACGCAATGAATGAAGGCTCTCTCTTAAGTCAGTCCCTGTAGTGAGGATGTAGGCATCCTTGTTTCCCACTTCCTTTGGTGGTGAGGATGGAGAAGCAGGGAAAGCCACTTTTCTGATTTCCCTATCACTGATCCCTACCTCCCACTGTTCCCTACCAGATTCAGGCTGTAGAAGGGAAACCCAGGGCCACGGAAGCTGCCAGAAGCTACTGTAAGGGGTCATGCTCTTTGTGCCAGGTCACAGCTGTGGGAACTAAATGAGATTGCAGCCCTCAGTGATGAGCTCTATTCCCTTGGGGTAAGGCCTAGCGGGGCAGGGGGGCGGGGGCAGAGACCTACTGCCAACCAGTTTCCAGCCGAGACCTCTGACCAGCAGCCCCTCCCTCTTCCCCTTGCCCAGGCCCTGAGAAACACACCTGTGGATGTCACGCCTTCTGTGCTCCCTCCTTTCAACATGTGTCTTACAGTTGGGATGGGTCTTATTCCTCCCAGTCTACCTTAAGGTGGAGGTGAGGTGTTGCCGTGGGCAACAGTGATGTCACCTTCCAGGTGCTTCCATTCTGCTGATGTCACAGGGTGGGCCACTCCACCCCACTCGGATAGAGGGGGAATACGCTTCCGATGAGAAAATATCACAGGTCCCAAACTGCTGAGGAGGGCCCTACAGACCTCTTAGGCAGCCCCAAATGACCCTCTTCCGCTCCTAGAAAACCTCACCCTTCTTTCCCCTCTGGAAGCATTGCCTGTTCAGACCAAGCCTCAAACCTGATTCTCCCTCTCCCAGAGTCGGCAGAAAGGTGGGGGCAGCAGCTTTGTCCTCAACTGTGAACAAACCACAGCCAAGGGCAGCAAGGAGATGAGCTCTTTCCTTCGAGGCCTCTGGGACAGTCTGGGTCCCTACAGTCTTGTTTTTTGGCCAGATGTCAGCGGCCCTAATGGGAAGGTTGGGGGCCCAATTCAGCAGAGAATGTGGATCCTCGACTGAACTTGACCGTCTCGAAGAGTGCATAGAGGTCTGTGCCTGGCACGGAGCTCAGTGCCTTCTACACGTGTCCTGTGAGTGCTCATCCCCTCTTTACCAAAGATGAAACTGAGGCTCCAAAGAGTCAACATACTTGCCCAAGTACAGAGAACACCCATCAGTTGAGTGGGGAGAAAGGACTCAGCCCAAGCCCACCCTGCTCCAGAGACCACTCGGATCACACCTCCTCGGCGAGGTGGCACCCAGGGACGGTGGCTGACCGAAGATGGCGACCAAGCTGGGCCGAGGCAGCCAAGACAAGCGGTGCCTCATTAATACTGCTTCCCGCCCGTGCTGGCACAGGCGCCGCCGTGAGGGGCCAGTCTGGGGTCTTCCACTTCCCCAAGCATCTGTGGTGACTAGGGACCATTCTTCTTTGTTCTGTGCTTGGCTCACTGTTGACCCATCCAGGCTACCCAACCAAATCCTTTTAACTTGCATGTAGCATTTACCCCTACAGCTGCGCCTCCAACCCTGAAACTGTGAGTGGTTAAGTTATGCAAATGAAACTCTGTGTAGCTGGGAGCTAATGCTTATAAAGCACTAAACAAATTAAGTAAGCAGAATAAAAATAGCTAAATTATGCAAGAGAAAATGGAGACATCCTATCAGGTTAACAGGGCCCCTGAGACACTGGCCGAGGAGACCCACACAGCCAGGCTGACGGGAGTACTGGTCTACCTGGCAGGTATTTCTCCACTGATGAGAGGGCCACAGAAGTCGAGAGAGCCCTGCGCTATTAGACAACTCTCTCCCTGTCCTTCTTTGCCAAGCGTGAGCTGCCTGGATCTTTGGATTCCCATGTGGTTCGCCCAGGATGCGGGGACCAGATACCATCCAGTCTGCATGATGGTGATGGTCACAAGTGTTCCAAATTTAAAAACTAGCATTCTAATTTGCACACCCACTTCTGGGAGCTTCTTGAGGTGACTCAATGGTCCAGGTCCAAACCACTTGGAAAATTGTGGAGATGGGGTTTCTGAGTAGGCACAGCTAAGAGCTAGACTTGGGACAGGTGACAAGATCTACATAAATACCACCCTTTATGGGAAATCTGCTGGGTACCAGCTGGTTCTTCCCAAGAGATTTTGAGGCATCCTTATCAGCTGAGAAGCTAGTTTATTTAAAATACTGTCTATAGGGACGCCTGGGTGGCTCAGTTGGTTGGGCATCTACCTTCGGCTCAGCTCATGCTCCTGGGATCCTGGGGCCTTGAGATGGAGTTCCACATTGGGCCCCTTGCTCATCAGGAAGGCTGCTTCTCCTTCCTCTGCTTGTGCTTCTCCCTCTCTGATAAATAAGTACATTTTTAAAAAATCTTAAAATACTGTCTATAGATAGTATGTGGTAACATGCTTCATTCCAGCTAATTAAGTGCTAAAATGTATGGTGGGGAAAATAAGTGATCATATATATATGAAGGTGTGAAATGGAATCTGGAGAAAGCTTTCCTGAACAAGCTTGGGAAGGGCATCTGTGGGTGAACAGGGCCTGGACAGGGAAGGGAAGAGGGAACAGATGGGAAACGGGTGGTGGGCAGTGCTGGGACAGCAGGTTTGAACACTTGCCACCTTGTTCCACACTTGGGGGCATTTCTTGCCTAGGTCAGGGGCCCTGTGTAGCTGTGGCCTTTTCCCTCTGCACCACACCCAGGTGGCACCTACTCATCAACCTCATGTCAGGCCCCAAACTGGATTTGCCACCTCACACTGCCCAGCAATTAAAAAGGAAAATCAGTTGATACTTGGGCCAGGCCTCCTATGAGCCATCAAGGCTGAGCTTGCTCTTTTTCGCCTTTCTGCCCCCAGATAAGTTTTCTGTCTTTCCTCCATCTGAGCAGAGAGTGAGTACTTCTGCCTTTGACAAAGAAAAAAGCAATTGCTTTTCCCTTCCTCCCACAAGGGCCCTCTACCAAACCAGCATTCTTTTCTTTCTTAAAAAAGATTTATCCATTTATGAATGAGAGCAGGAGAGAGAGCATGTGAGCAGTGGGAGGGGCAGAGAGAGGAGAGGATCCCAAGCTCCCAAGCAGACTCCCCACTGAGCATGGAGCCTGCCACTGGGCAGATCCCATGACTCCCGACATCATGATCTGAGCCAAAACCAAGAGTCGGACAGTCAAACAACTGAGCCACCCAGGCGCCCCCCAAAAAAGCTTTTTAAGCTTAAATTGCTTCTTGTTCTGTGAATGCTCAGTGATTAGGACTCAGCTTCCAGGCTCCTGAACACTTCCCTGCTCTGTGCTTTAGCTTCATCTATACGGGGATAACAATGGCTTCCTCATAGGACTACTATGAAGATTAAATGACTTAATGAAAGGAAAGTGCTTTGGGGGAAGAAAAAAAAAAAAAAAGCCTGGCAAATAAATGTTAAGCCCTCAATAATGGTTGGTTATCAGGGCTGCTGTGTATGGTTGCACAGGTGGTGTACTGCTCAAGAACACCTGGCCAGAGTATGGTAAGGATGAATCCAGCTCAGATGCACTTGTCCAGCTATGTGCCTTGGCCATGTCCATCAAGATGAAGCCCCAAGTGGTATCCTAAATGTCACCAAGGTGCCATCATCTTGCAGAGAGGTACATCTTATTCTAATTCACGTAAAGAGCAGAATATGCCAGCAACAGCCTTGGCAGTTATAATTAACATCCCTGGGCATTCTCAGATCCCCAGTAAGACTGAGACCAATCTATCTGGGATAAACTGCTTTCAGTCATAAATAAGGTCTGGCTCCTCAGCTCCCCAGCACTCTAGGACACTTCTCTGTTAAAACCCCACAGGCTGCTCTACTACTTCATTACTGAGGGGACTTCTCAGCCCCAAATACAGAGCCACAGTTTCGCCCCCTGAAGGGACTTTCTCCTTCATAACTGCTGATGGCCTGCGGTCTCTGCTGACAGGGATGGGCAGTACATTACCAACTGAGGAGTCCTAGTCGTTGGCAAGTTACTCCTTACTTCTGAGTAAGATCTGTCTCCCTGTTTCTCCTAATCAGCGAGTCTCTGAGGTCAGACAGAGCAGGTCTTCTCCTCTTCTCAAGTGACAGTGCTGGAGATTCCTGAAGGCCACAGTCTCAACCACCTCGGCTTCTCTTCCCTGAGACAAATATTGCCGGTTCACTCCCTTCTCTCTCTCCAGACGTGCTTTGCAGAACCTGCTACCTTGCCATCCCCTCTCCTCTGGACCAGTTTGGCTTGGCAGTGCTGTCCCTTCCAAGAGCTGGCATGGACCACTAAGCTCGAGCACTCCAGTGGCCCAACACTACCATTCCAGGGGCCCTGCTGGTCACTGCCTCCCACTGAGATGTGTACCTCCTTCAGCAGACAGAATCCCCCACCTTCTTTCTCTTTACTGACCCCAAGGGGCTCAAGAAGGGAAAAATACCAAACCAGTTTTCTTTCTCTTTTCTCCTTTTTAAAGGTTTTTATTTATTTGAGAGAGAGAGGATGCACGTGAGAGAGCACAAGCAGAAGGGGGGACAGAGGAAGAGGAAGAAGCAGGTTCCCCACTGAGCAGGGAGCCCAATGTGGGGCTACATCCCAGGACCCTGAGGTCATGACCTGAGCTGAAGGCAGATGCTTAACTGACTGAGCCACCAGGCGCCCCCCAAAACCAGTTTTCTCCCAGGCAGTACTTTCTCAGGTGGGCAATTTTGCCAGAAGCCTCTACTGGAAGTTCTTCCCTGTTCTTGCCCTCAGACAAACAGCTCGACTCCATACCCTCTTCTTTGTTTCCCTTTGAGCACCGCAGGAGTTGGGAGGCATTCCTGGTAAGGTGACAACTTCTGGGTTGATGGCATCGGGTTAAAAGTTCAGATTCTGGCTCCCTGAAAGCCAGAGCTTAAAATTGCTGCATCTTCGAAAATTATGGAGCGAGGGTATGGCATTGGAACAAAAGCCTTTCCATCCACCCAGAGAGAGCAGAGAGTCTGTGTAACCACTTTACGGTTACCCACAAGTGGAAAATATGAGGGCAGAATGGCCTGGAGCAGCAGCAGGCACAGGGAATTAGCAAACAATGAAAGCCACTTAGGCACGTAGGCTGGAAGGAGGACTCCAGAGCACAGCCCATTATGTTATTAATAAAGAGATGAAAAGCAGCAATTCGACCTGTTGCCATTTTTACAGCTAACCTGGACCTGTGACTACACCAGGCTCAGATCGGCTTTACCTGGCAGCCTCTCTGAGGCAGAACTGGTTTGTAAAAGGGAAGGGCCCTGGGTCAGATTCAAGAGTAACAAGTAATAGGATAGATTTCTCAAACTGATTTAGATCCCAAAGCCCGGAGTCTAGGATCTGCCAGTATCTGGAGCTCTTTTACTTTTGAAGGCGGTTCCTTCTCACACCAGGCAGAAGATGCGAAAGGCAATGTGTGGTCCCTGAGGGGCTCAGTAAAATCCTCTCCCTTCCTGCTTGGCGGCACTTTGGTTTTTATAGAGGACCACTGCGGATAGGGAGCTTGGTCCCGGGGCTTCTGAGTCGCTTCAACCTGGAAGCCAGAAAGCTAGTGACCCCGTGGAGGGTTGGGGAGGGGGTTTAAGGGTCGGGCGGCAGAGACTATGTGTAGCCGCGAGAGAAAGTTCCGCACAGCGTGGGGTCTCCTCCACTAAGAGTCCCGAAAGAGGAAGCTGTGGAGGCTTCATCCGGCCCCCGTAACCCCATAGCTTCACTACCTTAAACCGAGAAAAAAATAAGCTGCACTCCTCTTGCCTCCTGCCTCCTTCCAAGGCGGGGAAGGAGGCCGGGTGAAGAGCCGGGTGACGGTCCCAAGTAACGGATCGCCGGGGTTACAAGGGACCACGTTGCGGCCTGGCTTCGGGCGCCCGCAGGACGAGCCGCCTGTCGCGCGGGGCTACGGCGAGGGGCCCCCGGGGTCCGCGGGCGGGGCTGGAGCGGAGACGCGGGGGCGCAGGACGAGCGCGCGCCGCAGACGACCACGCAGTCGGGTCTCCCAGGCGCCCCCGCCCCCGGCCGAGCAGCAGCCCGCGCCGCCCGCGCCGCCCGCGCCCCCCGCGCCCCTGCTCCGCGCCCCCGCCGCGGCCGCAGCACCGCCTACCCGCGGTCCTCCCGCCCCGCGCCCCTCTTCCCCCACTACGCGAGATGGACGCCCCTGCACTCACTCTGGCCTTCGTCCCGCTCGGGGTCGCGGCAGGGACCGCGCCAGCCCGGCTGCGCGCGCCGGTCCCCAGGGCCCGGAGGCCGCGGCTCGCGGGCGGCTTCGGCCGAGCGTCCCGCCAGGCACTTTAGGCGCACGGGGGCGGCGATACCCTGGCCGGCTCCCGCCTTCTGGCCTCCATCAGCGCGGCCCTAAGGGCTGCGGAGTTACTCATTTCCTGGATGTCACAGAAACTTTTTCCTCCTTATAAGAACAAAACACCCGCCTCTACTCCCGGTTGCGGAAGCTTCTTAAGGAGGACCAGGTGGGTTGCGGGGGCCCGGAGACCGGGTCGCCACAGAGGTCGGCCCATTGACCCCTAGAAACTCCAGAAGGGTCAGCATAACTGGAGGGTGACGGGGAGAGCCGGGCTCCGGCCACTGGAGCCAACCGGTGCGTGTGGACAGGGAGTCGGGGAGGACGCCCTTAAAAATCGGTCTGGGCCGGCGGGATGGAAGGGGTTAAAGCACTGTCTGTCGGCCGCGCGTTTTCCCGCGGCGCGTTTTACAAGCGGCGAAATCCCAGGGGCCACCTCTTTTGTCCTCGGGAGGGAAATATAAATCGAGACCCGACGCCGGCCCTTTTCTTTTTTGCGGCTTGAACGGAACGAAGTAACTCACCAGATGGAACGAGAAGCCAGCGCTTCGTCGCCTTTCTCCCCGAGTAAGCCGGCACAAAGGAGCCTGGCGACCGCCCGCTGCCGTCTGTAGAGGGCGCTGTGGCGTCCGGCGCGTGTTTACGTCTGGGGAGTTAGACTCTGTCGGTGAAGTTGGGCGCGAGGGCACTGGGGGAGGCCAGGAGGGACAGCGGCCGCACCCCCCTGATGGGCCTTCGTGGCTTATGAAGTCCATAAAGTCCATAACGTCTTCTTTCCCCCTTGTGGCCGCCTCCAGTGTCACAGCCGGTAGAAGTGGCCGGCGACGGCTTGAATCAATTCTGCGTGAAGTGGTTTTGGGGGAGTCAGACGCCCCTGAGGGGACCTTGGGGGAGATGAGGGGAACACACCGTCCAAATGGTTATCATCACTGCTACTGCTGTTGGGTCCTAGATCACCTATTTGCTTTCCTCTTGGAGCCCGCCAAGTAACTCCAACACTCGCCTGGAAGACATTAAGCTGAGTCTCAAAGATAAACAGGCAGTGAGACAAAGTGCTAAAAATAGACCCCCTGGCCCTTGGCCCAGGTTACTCTTGTTTTCCAGCGTCTGCTGTTGCTCCTAGCCCTTTCCTTACGTCGGGGACAGTTGTGGCAGAGTCTGGGCGGCTGATGGGGAGGGGTGGGGAATGGGCTTGTAGGGGCCAAGGACAGGCTGCCCCAAGATGGGCCAGTTTGCCAGGAACATTATTTTGAGTTAGAAGCCATCAAACCCGGGGCAGATTCAGGAAAAGCTCCTTACCTCCCCATCAGTGGCCTGCCTGCACTAGGAGGAGAGCTATTAACAGAGATTCCTCTTTACCTAAGAAACTTCTCTGCATAATAAGGCAAGTTTTGTTTTCCAAACTTTTCCTTTCACTGACCTGCTACTGGTCTTTCTCCCCTTTGTATCCTCAGGCCCCTTCTCTCCTCAGGTCACTTTAGCTCCTGTTGCCTCAGGTCTTTGCAATTTCGGTCTTTGCAATTTCCTCCTCTGTGTGGGTTCCCCTTCCATAGGAACCTACATTTGATTTTTTCTCCTGTTAAGAAATCTGTCCTATGTCTGTTTGATTCTTGGTCTTGCTAGTGGAAGGATTTTAAGGGGGCAGAGGACATTCTTCCTTCTTGACTGAGTGATCTAGGGAAACGTGTGGAAGAGCTGTGTATTTGCCAAAATGTCTGCAAATTGGATGGGTGGGGTACTCATACTTCCCAAAGTCGGCAGAAGAAATTCTTGGAGGGTAGGAACACGGACCTAATCACCCCCACACTGCCCTGTAATCCTTGGGGTAAGAGTTCAGGGTTACGTATGCTGGAATGTGAAGAAGGTCAGTACTTAAGTGCCCCCTGTGTGCAAAGTTGTTTCAGTAATTTCTAACCGACTGTGTATATTTATTTATATGAGGAACATTTATTAGATTTGTCTTTCTTTTAAGCTTGATGATTTCACTCTGTGTATCCTGGCGGTCACCTGAGTGGGCTCCCTTCTGCTCTCAGCAGAGTCCACTATCCTAATTGGGTACATAGGCCATTTACGAATCAGCCTTGACGTGTCTCGCCAATCTCCTATCTCACTACACATTCCCCACCGAAGTCCTTGTAGTTCCTGGAACTTGTGCTTCTCAGAATGTGATATGGGATTCATTCCTGTCCCCATCCCATAGATATTCACATGTCCTCTATCTTCTGCCTGCAACTGTCACCCACCTCCTTCTGTAAACTGTCACCCCATGCACACACAGTTTTATTTTTGTTTTGTTGGTTTTTTTTTTTTTTTTTTTTTTTGGCCTGGCTAAGGTGCATTCAGTCTTCAAAGTAGGCAATTTCTCGTCCAGGAACTCTTCCTCGAACAGTCTAGGTTGCAATCTCCCTCCTTGCCATGTAGTTTCCACAGTGCCTTGTGCTTACTCTAGAAAGGGTTTTTAAAAGACTGGAAAGAACAAAGATTCAGCTTCTAGGAGCAAGAGGGACCAAGAAATTAGGGACCCTCTGCTTCAAACACAGAAGAGCTGGGGGGGAAAAAAAACCGATAGCAGTGATTGAAAGGAAGAAAGGGGGAGCTCTAGGGGTGAGGCAAGAAGAGAGAACTCAGAAGCACCTTGGGAGAGTAGACTTATTTTAAATAAGCGCGAATGAAAAAACCTCAAATGGCTGACTGGAGGTGAGGACTCACTCGGGTCTTGGGTTCTAGAAAGGCAGAGGCCTGGACCAGGGACCCTTGCCCACAGCTGGGACCTCGCAGAGGACCTTAGGAGTAGAGGATGGGGAAAAGAATTCTTTCACTTGTCCAGGACTCCAGCGAGGAAGTTTGTGGTTTGTCCGGGGCTCTGGATGAGCTGAAGTTGTCTGCTATAGAAATGGAAACCACCAGCCTGGCTAGGGCATGTGTAGGTGTGAGGCCTCAGTTTACATAACCCCTGTGGTGAGGGAATCCTGAAGTCGACACAAAATATCAAAGCTGGTTCCAAAGAGATGACTCTCCTTGGTCCTGTCAGATGTGATTGCAAAACCCAGTTGTTTCTTCTGATCTCTCGCAGCATAAACAACCCCTATTGGAGATGAGTTTATAGTAAGAAATTATAAACTAGGGAACGAACAGCATGAGGGATGGGATTGGTAGGTATAACAAACAAGAGAATTAGCCTCTTAAGAACTCTGTACAATAGAACAGTTTGAAAAAGACTATGAAATAGTTATGTTCAATATAATTTCAAAGACAAAATTATTTAAAAAGATAAAACAATAGAAATAGTACTATAAAAAGGCAAATTCGAAGAGTACAAATATATATAGAAATAAAAAAGTCATTTACACTAAAAAAACCTCAATGGTTGGAATTCTTTTCTTATTAGGCAGTAATAATGTATCAGTCAAAAAACCAATAATAACTTATTAAAAAGGGGAAGGGAGTGCTCAGTCTGTTACATGTCCAACTCTTGGTTTCAGCTCAGGTCACGATCTCAGGGTCCTGAGATGGAGCCCTGCTTTGGGCTCCGTGCTCAGTGTGGAGTCTGCTTGGGATTCTCCCTTTCCCTCTGCCCCTTTCCCAGCTCTCTCTCTCTCTCTCTCTCAAATAAATAAATACAATCTTAAAGGGGGGGGCAATAAAGAGAAGTGACATATTAATCTCATTTACAAATACTCTTCCAGAAATCCTAATTCAAATATTAATACTGAATTCCAGTGGTATATCAAAATATAATTAAAGACTCCTGTAGCATGATAAAAATAAAGAGTGAAGTTCAGCCCCAAAACCAGTATCATGCTTAATGGGGAAATACTAGAAATGTCATGTTCAAGTTAGTGCAGGATAAGGATGATAAGGATGCCTTCTTTGACCTCTTTTTTTTTTTTAATCTTGTCAATTTGGAATGTGATTGGTGGCGAGTAATGGAATACCTGAGTGTAATTTTGTATGTGTTTGAGACTACAAGAGACTGAAATAAATAGGGGGTTTATTTTTCTCAAATGAGAATTCTGTGTTGGTTGAATGCTTTGATAGGTTTGGGTCTGGGCCAAGGTGATGTACATATTGCAAAAGCATCCTCCAAAGCTGTTTTCACCCATTTCGGGCTCTCATTGATAAAGTGTGAAAACGATTGTTTCCCCACATCCTTTCCAGCACTGGCTATTTCCTAACTTCACCTAAGGTGTTTTTTCCCCCCTTTTTCATCTTCTTTTTTTGAAACAAGCCTTTTTTTAAAAAAAGATTTTATTTACTTATTTATTTTAGAGAGAGGTAGAGCACGTGAGCAGGGGGAGCCGGGGGAAAGGGAAAGAATCTCAAACAGATTCTGTGCTGAACTTGGTGCCCGATGCAAGGCTCCATCTCACGACCCTGAGGTCATGACCTGAGCCGAAATCAAGAGTCAGACGCTTAACCGACTGAGCCACCCAGATTCTTCTAGAGTGCTTCTTTCACAGGTACCACAGATCTCAGTGTGTTGATGTGTACTTCTTTAATGACAAGTGAGGCTGAACAGAACATGATAATTGGCCATTTTTATTTCTTCATTTGTAGATAGAACTTTACCCATTTTTCTGTTGGCTTGTTTCTCGTGTGTGTGTGTGTGTGTGTGTGTGTGTGTGTGTGAAGGTAAATGGAATTCTTTCCATAACCTCAGGTGCCAGATGTCACCTCAAATTCCACAGTGAAAGGTGACAATAGACCAACACCAGACCAGCTGCAGGGCAGTCTCACACTGGACTTTACAGTCAAGAATATTAAAACAATAAATCCAAACCAACAGGGGGACAGATTTCCTGTTCACCCCCAGCTGTGATTATCCCAGTATGTGGAATAAAATACACGACAATGGGAGAAACAGGAAGCCAGTGCTAGTCATGAACAGAGTGATGGGTGGGAAAAAAAGAGCATTTTCCTTGATTTGGTCGATCTCTTGCCATCATGAGTACATCTTTGTGTGCAGTTTCACGAGGTGATAACAAGTTGGTTTCCAGAGCATTTCACTGGAGCAGGCTGCTTTGCTGAGACCGCAGATGAGTTGGTTGAACAGCACAGATGATTTACATTTGGCTGTTTCTTTGTCCAAGGTCTGTGCTGGGAATTCCTCCCTCTTCTAGGAATTTTGGAACCAGCAGGTTAGAGATTTTTTTTACCAAAAAAAGTGAAGCCCAGGAGACTAGGTCACGTTGTTTAGTGACAGGATAGTAGGTAAAACTTTTACCATGTGGTTATACAATCCTTTAAGCACGTTACATATAATGACTCATTTCATTCTTGTAATAACCCTACACAGAAGGTATCAGTAGCATTCCCATTTAACAGATGAAGAAAATGAGGCCCACAGAGGCCAAGTAACATGCTTGAGGTTGCACACTAGTAAGTGACAGAGTCAGGATTTGAACCAGGGACTTTGGCTCCAGAATCTTGACCTTAACTACTATGCTATACCTTTCTGTTCAAAGTAAATCCCCTTCAAGGGTACAACTACACTGAATTTCCCCAAGAATGACATTACAGTGGTTAAAATGTTTTCCAAACTTTTTTGAAAATATACTTTACCTCAAAACCCAATATACTCACACATCAAAGTGTGTTATAATTGAAAGACAAATTCCTTAAAAACAATCCTCATGCTTACTACATGTGAGACCCTCTGATATATTCCCTCTTCTTTCTCTACACATCTCTTACCCTTTTTTGAAAATAAAAATGCAGGCTACAACTGACTGATGAGTCATTATTCAGAGTAAGAGAAAAAAATGCTTCTTTATTTTAATTTTTTTTAAAGATTTTTATTCTTGGGGTGCCTGGGCGGCTCAGTCAGTTAAGCACCCACTCTTGATCTCAGCTCAGGTCTTGACCTCAGGGTCATGAGTTCAAGCTCTGCACTGGGCTCCACACTGGACATGGAACCTACTTAAAAAAAGAAATTTATTCGGGGCGCCTGGGTGGCTCAGTGGGTTGAAGCCTCTGCCTTCGGCTCAGGTCATGATCTCAGGGTCCTGGGATCGAGCCCCACATTGGGTTCTCTGCTCAGCAGGAAGCCTGCTTCCTCCCTCTCTCTCTGCCTGCCTCTCTGCCTACTTGTGATCTCTGTCTGTCGAATAAATAAATGAAATCTTTAAAAAAAAAAAAGAAATTTATTCACAAGTGATCTCTACACACAGAATGGGACTCAGACTTACAACCCCAAGATTATGAGTCTCATGCTCCACTGACTAAGCCAGCTAGGCACCCCCCCCCCCAAATCCTTCTTTAAACCACTCTTCTAGCTCACATCTCTGTTATGAAAGCTGTTAGTGGTTTATACATGTCAGATTTCCAAACACACAGCACTTGGAGTGGGGAAGTTGGTCAGATAATTTCTATCAAACTTATTTCTGGCCAGTAGGAATTCATTGCTCTCCCTGTAGTTAATGTCTAAAGATGGTACACTGGGGCTTCTTCTTTTTTTTTTTTTTTTTTTGAAGATTTTACTTATTTATTTGAGAGAGAGAGAGCGAGCAGGAGCAGGGGAAGAGTAGAGGCAGAGGGAGAAGCAGATTCCTCACTGAGCAAGGAGACTGATGTGGGCTCGATCCCCAGACTCTGGGATCATGACCTGAGCTGAAGGCAGATGCTCAACCAACTGGGGCACCCAGGAGCCCTACGCTGGGACTTTAAACCACCAAGCTGTAATCCTAGGAAAAAACCTGCCTTCTCTCATTCCTTAGTCATTCATTTACGCATTCATTAATTCAATAAATATTTGAGCACCTACTGCATGCCAGGCATTGCGCTAAATCAGGAGTTGGCAAACGACGGCTGGCAGGTCAACTCCAGAGTGCCACCTGTTTCTGTAAATAAAGTTTTACTGGATCAAAACCATGCCCATTCATTTCTGTACTGTCTGCGGCTGCTTTCACGCTTCAATACCAGAGTTGAGTACAGAGACCATGTGGACTGTGAAGCCCAAAGTATTTCTTAATCTGGTTCTTTACAGAAAAAGTTGGCAGACTCTGGTGCTAGAGTCTAAAAATACAATGTCGATTTAGACTGGTCTCTGCTGTCCTGGAGGTTTGAATGGTTCTGCTCAGCTTCAGCTGGGTTTCAAGCTCTTTGGGGGGTGGGAAGAGGGGCTCAAGGCTTTTGCCTCCTTCCCATTGTTGCCTCTGAGAACACCTGTTCTCAGTAGTAGCTCAGCGGTCATGTTCTGCTGCTGAAATCATACAGTAGATCTGGCAGCAGAGATGGGAAAGAAAGAAACCTGCCCACAGGGTAGAAAGGAGAGTTTATTCCTTTAATATAACAAATAGTTTTGTTTTCTAGGTGCTTATCTGCAGCTATGAGAAGGGAGTCGTCAATTTTTGTTGAGAACCTACTGTGCATCTGGGCATGTGGGTAAGAAAAAACATTTGGTTCAAACTTTTGCACTTCTATCAAGGATGGGGAAGACAGGAGATAAATGGTTTTACTGTAATCCTTCATACTTCTGCTGAGGGACCTGCTGTGTACCTGGAGATGATTTTGGTTAACTACCTTAGGATCCCAAATGTTTGTGTTCCAATGGCTTTTAACTTCCTTCAGTCACTCCTAAGAGTAGCTGCAGTGTGCCTGAGTGTGTTAGTGAGTTGTGTTTTTCCTTCCTTCATCAAACTTTCTATTTTGACTCTTCTGGGTCAGCACCATAAAAAAATATATCTATATCTATCTATCTATATATATATATACACACACATATAAAAGATTTTATTTATTTATTTACTTGACAGAGATCACAAGTAGGCAGAGAGGCAGGCAGAGAGGCGGGGCGGGGGGGGGGCGGGGAAGCAGGCTCCCCACTGAGCAGAGAGCCTGATGCGGGACTCAATCCCAGGACTCTCGGGTCATGACCTGAGCTGAAGGCAGAGGCTTTAACCCACTGAGTCACCCAGGCGCCCCAAGCACCATAAATATATTTAAAGAAAAAATACTGGTCCTTCTAGCCTGGTGGGAAAGACAGAAATAAACACAAGGATACAGTATTGTGTATTGACAGTTACACAGAGGTTTTCCAGTAACACAGAGGAGGAGCTCCTAATTAGGGAAGACTTCTGGGAGGGGATGACACTGAGCTGAGCTTTGAGAAGGCTAATTGGATATAGAAGCCGTCGTAGGATATTCCCGATGAGGGACCAGCATATGGAAAGGCTAGAGGTGTTTGAAAATATGGTGCTTTCGGGGAATAGCCAGTGGAAGAGCACTGGCCCACCATCAGAGGGATTTGTGCTTGGATTTTTTTATAAAAAATTATTTATTCACTCATTTATTTATTCAATCTAATTATGCATTTGTAGTGGGAACAGGTTGCATGGAGCTCCTCGTCTTTTTAACTAATGTGGTCAGCCAGGGGGTTTGCGGAAGTCCTCACTGGCTCTCGGAGGCATCAGGCTGCAGTCTTGGCCTGGCCTCTCTGGCAGGAGCACCAACTGAATGAGCCAGTCAGACCCAAAAGGAATCCGACTGGGAGAAGCGCAGTTGCTGTTAAGCCAAGAAAATGCAAGGCAGGTTGGATGACAGCGACACTGCCATCCCCTTCTGGTAAAAATGATCGCCTGCAGGGGTGGGTCGCCCACTGCTCCTACCCCATGGCCGATCTTTCCATCTTCCTGATGAATCTGCCCGAGCTTTGAGCTTCATAGCTGGTGTCAAGAGGGGAGTTTGTATGGAGACGCTTTGGGAACCAATGTCAAATGCTCAACAAATGTTCTGTGAAGTTCGGTCCGCGGCAGGCTGGAAAAGGAGCAGATTAAAGGAATAAAACACAGCCCGCACAGTTTTGGAGAGCACCGGCCAGCTGGGACTCTGTTCCACCATCCGAGGTGAGCAGGGGGGTGGGCTGATAAGTGCTAACAGTTTTTGGTTACACATGGGCTTTTAATCTTCTCAACAGCCAGGAGGAGAAATGTTAGATCGGATGACTGGAGTAGTTTCCACCCTGCTGTTTGGGGCCCTGAATACAGTGTTTAGATTTCGTGGATTCTAAGTTTAAGCAACATCAGAAGAATGTCTGCATAAACAGGGTTTGTGTTGGTCAGGGCTTTGGGGTTTTTGCGGGGTATAAGCAAGGGAAACTAACTCCGTGTAGCTTAAAGAAATGAGGCGGGTTTGTTAGGAGGTTGGTTGTATCTGGCAGAACTCAAGTAGGTGTTGCTGGGCCTTGCTGGGATTGTGACCTTCTTCTCCTGGGCCTGTGGATTCCCCTCCACTTTCATCTGCTTTATTCTTCCCTCTACTCAGCCTACCTTTCTCTGCCTCTCCCGGGCTTCACAGGCTCAGTTCCAGGCTCCAGCAATGAGTGGCTTGCAACTCTTGACCCCAATTATAGATCCGCAGGAAAATTAATGGAATTGACCTCTTGTGGGTCAGGTCTTCACCCTGACCCTTTAAGCTATGGCCCCAGGGAGTCAGATAGGGCCATCTATAACACTTTGGCCTCCAGGAAGAATATACTTCCTGGTAGGAGTTACTAGTCTCAGAGAAGGGGGTTGTGGGCTGTGCGGACTGCCCCCTAAATTGCCTCCAGGACCTCTCTGATCCCTTAGAGGAGTAGGTTTCCTTTAGGGCCCAGTTGCTTTGCATTGCCGGCTGGTTAGTTCCATGTAGGACCACACCTCAGTGTTTCTTTCTGCTTTTCTGGAGTTTAACTTTATGTCCTCGTTGGCTGCTATGGAGGTGAACGCTATGTATATAACTCTGTTCTTATTAAGGAGTCACAACACATAGCTTAGAAATCCTAGGAGGATACTGTGGGAGGCACTTTTATCCAGGTTTAAACAAAGAGCTTTGCAGAGGTATTACAGTTCATGATCATATATTCAAGTTATGTGGCAGAGCGAATGGGTGTGTCTTTGGCCATCCCTTGTCTTCAAGTTTGCAGGCACTTCTCTGCATTCACCCGTGCCCTCTTATCAACATTAGTGTCCACTGGCCTCTGAGAGGGACCCCAGCTTCCCTGTAGCAGGATTTTTGCATTCTTGCCTTGTTCCTGCCCAGTGCTCCTTCCCATACTTGGGATTCCTTCAATTTTCTTACATGTCTCTAATCCATCTGTATCATTTAAGGTCAAGTTCAGGGGCTATGTCTACCATATAGCTGTCCCTGATATGCCATCCTTCACTTTTCTTCCTTATTTTAGAACTAATTCAATAGACATTCACTTAATAGTTATAAACTGAGAGGAATGATGGCCATTTATATTAGTTTGCTGGGCTGCCATTACAAAGAACCACCGACTGGGTGGCTTAAACAACAAGAAATATCTTTTCTCACGGTTCTGGTGGCTAGGAGACCAAGATCAAGGTGTCAGTGGTTCTAGTTTCTCTGAGTGACTTGCAGATGGTCTCCTCACTGTGTCTTTCCTCTGTGTACATGAATCCCCGGTGTCTTTTTGTGGTCCAAATTTCCTCTTTTTATAAGGACACAATTTAGATTGTGTTAGGCCTACCCTAATGGCCTTATTTTTACCCAGTCACCTCTTTAAAGGCCGTATCTCCAAATATAGTCACATTCTGGCAAATGAGGGTTAGGGTTTCAACATACGAATTTTAGGGGGACATGGTGCAGTCTATAACACCAATGGAGACAGGGCTGAACAAGATATACATGATTTTTGTCTTCTTGTTATTTGATAGTCTGGTAGAGAAGACAGACATTAAGCAACTATTTCTGTGAATATTTGATTCATTACCATTGCAGGGGGCGTCCAAGAAATGGAACGCATGGTACTTGTAAAGGTAATCTGGTGTTGAGAGCTGGTCAGAAAAGATCTCCCTGAGAAAGTGAGGTCTGAAGGAAGGGTGCATGGGAGTCAGCCAGGTGAAGAGGACGCGTCGAGTACACGGGACAGAAAGATCCACCTCTGTGAACTCCAAGCATTGGGAAAGAACACGACATGTACAAGAACTGAAAGAAGCCATTGGGGTAAGAAGGGAGCTGTGGGAGAAGGTAGGCACTAGAAAGTTAAAGGGTCCAGGTTACACTGGATATTATATTCTGACATCCTCATTTCAAGGCTTAGGACATCCAACCTTGGACTGTTTCAAAAATTTTTTGTGTGTGTGGGGTTCCATATATGTTTTGATTTTCCTATGCTCCCAGAGGAGGAGAGTCTTTCTTCAGCTCCTTTTATATTCTCCACAGTATGCAACATAGGTTGGGCATATAATAGATGGTCACTAAATAAATTAAGTGGATGTAATGAAAAATGAAATTGACAGAAGCCTTCTTGCCTAAAATTAGGGGCTGACCCAATCTTGGCGGGCTGAGTTTCTCCTTGAGACTTTAAAAGGTGAGGACTTGGGGCGCCTGGGTGGCTCAGTGGGTTAAAGCCTCTGCCTTCGGCTCAGGTCATGATTTCAGGGTCCTGGGATTGAGCCCCACATGGGGCTCTCTGTTCAGCAGGGAGCCTGCTTCCCTTCCTCGCTCTCTGCCTGCCTCTCTCCTTACTTGTGATCTCTGTCTGTCAAATAAATAAATTAAAAAAAAAAAAGTTAAAAAAAAAAAAAGTGAGGACTTTTGGTAGTATGTTGCCACCTAGTGTTCCTTTTTATTACAACAACAGAAGGGAGCAGGGTCCTCAGTAATCTGGAAAACTGGAAACGAAGCACTCTCTTTCATCAGCAGCAACTAATTTGTCCAACCACCCATCCTCTCATCCATTCAGCCATCCAAGTTGATGTCCACCTGCATCTCTTCCCTGTGATTTGAACGTGGCGTGTTCTTTTCCGCTTCCTGCGGTTCCTTGATTTCCTTTGTTTTGGTCTCTCTCTCTCTCTTTTTGTCCCTATGCTGCAAGTGAAGCTCTCAGGCATCAGTGTTTAGATTGCCAGAGCACCCATTGTGCTTACTATTGGCATGGCATGTTCTAGATGATCTGGACCATCATATAGTGTTAGAATTAATTGCAGACTTTCCTTTCTCTCTTTCCCCCAAAGCCAGATCGTGAATGCAAAGGGCTGTGTCTCTGCCTTAGTTAGTTCTGTGGTTCCCGTGGGCAGTCTTGTACGTACAGTGTAGCCAGTGCTTTAAAAAAATTTTCCTGGATTGAATTTCTGTCACCTTGGCAGGTCATCTGCTTGTAAAATAATCCTTCAGGGGATTGTTGGGAAATGGGAAGACATATAGCACCACAACGGATTCCAGGACAAGATAGGATGGGTGGCCTGGGCCCTCTAAGTCTTTCTCTGTTTTGTTTTTAAAGATTTTTTAAATTTATTTGACAGAGAGATCACAAGTAGGCAGAGAAGCAGGCAGAGGGAGAGGAGGAAGAAGGCTCCCTGTTGAGCAGAGAGCCTGATGTGGGGCTTGACCCCAGGACCTTGGGATCATGACCTGAGCTGAAGGCAGAGGCTTTAACCCTCTGAGCCACCCAGGCACCCCATCTTTCTCTGTCCTTATGCACCTTCCGGGATGTTATGGAGTCTCTCTGGATCATGGTGGTCCCACAACCTGATAGTCCCACGTTGGGATCAGGTCTCCTGTAAACACACCATGCAGCCCGAGTCGTGTTGCGGCCCTATGCTCGCCTCATTTCTCTTAGCTGGGCTTGCAGTTTGGTTCAGGCTGCTTCTCTAGCTTCGTCTTCCACCTCGCCCATCACCTCCTCGCACAGTATGCCTCAGCCATATTATGTCACGTTTGTCTATCAGCTATACAATCTTCATTTATCAGTGAGATATAATTGTACAAATGTGAATTTCTCCCACGTTCAGTAATGTTCCAATTAAGATTTCTCATGAGGAATTTGAAAAACATCCTGAAAATTATATGGGGCGATGGAGGTTCATGAGAAGCCAGTGCAGTCTTGACAGAAGGAGGGTTGGGGGACTTGCCCTCCAATCTTGACGACTGGCTACAAAACCATCATAATAAAACCTTGCGGTACTGGCGCAGGAGCAAACCAGAGAGGTCAGAACACACCCATCTATATGTGGGAACCAAGATGCTCACTCCATTGAGAGAAAAATGGATCCTTATCTCACACCATATGCAAAAGTGAACTCCAAATGGACTAAAGAACTAAATGCTAAAAAATAAAACTATGAAACTAATGGAAGAGAATGATAGAGAAAACCTTTATGACCTTGGGGTTGTTGAGAAGGACTTGTTAAATTATCTGAAAGGGCATATAAATAAATAAAAAAAAGATGAAGGGCTACAAAATGAGGGATTATTATCTTCAGCCAAGTTTCCAGTCTTTGAAAGCAGATTAATGTCCAGACTTCGCAAAGTCCTCTTGCAAATCAAATCAAAAAGAAAAAAAGCAATTGAAAAATAGACAAAGGCTATAAATAAGACAATTCACAGATGGGGACCTTAAGTGGCTTATGGATGTATGAAGAAATGTTCAATTTTATTAGTAGTTAGAGAGATGCAAAGTAAAACAAAAATATGTTGATATTACTTCCATGATAATTGACAGAATTTATCAAATTGGCTAATTAGATGAGTCAGGATTTGTAAGGCACTTAGAATAGTATCTGGCACTTAGTAAACACCATGTGAGTGTTTATGAATAAACTACCATGCACTGGCAAGGATGGGAGTGGGGGGACAGAAACCCTTACACTATGCAGTGGAGTAATTCTGGGGTGTGATCCAGCAGTACTTGGTGAAGGTAAGTACCCAGGGCTTCTTCCAGGCTACAAGGCACCTTTGTTCCATTGGAAAAGTGTCCACCACTAAGCAGATGAATTTGAAAAAGGCATACCCTCTGGATGGTTATAGCCTTCTAGGTTCATGACTTGCCTAGGAACAGAGCTTTTGTGGGAAGAAAACGACACGTCTTCCTTCAGCAGGGCACATGACATAGGAAAGATAGGGACTGTGTTCCAGCCCCCATAGACCCCCTGGCTGGATGTCTTTGTACAGGACAGGTTGGGTAACCCATCGCGGTGGCCCTGTGCATCCCCTTTAACTTTACCAGTCTCATCCCTAGGCATGCATTTCCTAGGAATTTCATGTAGGTCCATAAAAGGCGAGGGAAAAGGATGATTGTCGCTGCTTTGTTTGTGGTATCAGAGAGGTGGAGGTGACGTTGGTATCCATTTGGGGAATGGAAGTCACAGTGTGGATGTCCAATATGGAATCCTAGGCAGCGATCAGCAGTGATGAGCTAGGATTGCAATACAAACAGCAAAAGGACAGATCTGAAAAAAGAACATGGAGTGAAAAAAGTAGAAAATAAGGTGATCCATAAGTCCAATATCATCATCAAACATTTAAAAAATAAACTAATAAAAGTATATATACTTTTCAAAAATACAAAGCCATGGATAGTAGCCCGAATAGCTATGGGACTGAGGAGAGGTGGTAGTAAGGATGGGGGTAAAGGGAAATGATAACACTAGAGAGGGGTCTTCCACGTTTCAAGACCAAGCTGTTTACTCCAGTTCTTTGTACCTGCAGGCTAAAGGGGATGGTGGAGGAGGAGAGGGAGAAGAGCTGGTCTTGAGAAAAGAGCCCCAGTTGAAAGGTAGCTTTTCACGGTGTGGCTCCACATCCGTTTTCCCAGAGTGCTACGAGGCTGCAACCCTATTTTTCTCACCATTGGTGACTAAACTCTTTGAAAGCAGGATCTGTGTTTTCTCTGCCTTACTTTCCCCTTTGCGTGTTGCACACAGAAGCTGCTTCATTAGATTTGAATTAAAACTCAATCTGAGATTATTTCTTGTTCCTGTGACCGAATCTTTGTCACAGAGAGCAGAGAGTGGCTGCCGGTCCTTCCGGAAACCTCTGATCCACATTTCCATCTAAGCGTTGGTCCTACAAGGGCCCTAGCGTCCTGGGGGGGAGGGGGGGGGTCTGCCCCACCGCCCTCTCTCCCTAGAGCCTCTTAAAGGGGCCTTGAGATTCCGCCAAGCCTCTCAGATGCTCCGCCCCTTCCTATCCTTGGTTCCGCTCCATTCGGGATAATTTGCATATGCCTCTAAGAGACCCAGCCCAGGTGCCCGCCCCACAGGCTCCGCCCCTTTCAGTCCGCCCTCGTTTCCTAGAGGGCGTGGCGGTTGCCAGGCGACGGGAAGACGCGCCGAGCGCTGGGTTTCTGCCCCACCTCCCGGACTGGATACAAATAACGCCGCTCCCTTTTAGATGCTGGGGGAAGTGCACAGCCCCTTCCTCAGACTTGGGCCCAGTTTCTGCGATTACCACAGCAGCCTCTGAGGCCACCCCCAGAGAGCGTCAGGATGGCCGAGGTCAGGAGTCAGTGCCCCTCTCTCTGTCGTGTCTCGCTCGACTCCTCTCCATCGTCCTCTCCTACTATCCACTTGTACCCTGTCACATCCACCGATCCCAGCATTCCCGGCCATCAACATCCTAGTCCCCACCCGCAGCCTTACCCCACCCTTCTGTCTCGATGGTTCTGGCCCCTTTACCTCCTGTCTCTCCTTCGATTGGGTAGACACACCCCACCCCCACTCTTAACATTGGCACTATGTCATTCATAGTATGAAATTCATGAGTTCCCAGACTCGCACATGACAGGCGCCCACCCCTAGATTTTGAACCATAAGGTGACACCACAGGAGAGATACGCACTGACTGAGGGGACCTGGAGGAAGGCTTCACAGATACTCACTGTCACCCTTATTCACTGATCTTTGTCCACCTGTCACACCATGATTCCTTATCTGATCACCTGCTGTGACACATTAAGCTCTTCACTCATCACCAATGCCCTGTCATTGACCACTATGTTAAATCTTGTAGCCTCATACATTCCCCCATTTTGTAGTATACCCCACCTTCAGTCTCACCGATGAGGGGTCATTTCTGCAGTCCTTTATTGACTATTTGTCCATTAACACACTCATTTGTAATTTGGACAACCTTCAGTCCCTGTCACCACTTGTTGGTCACAGTCCCCATTCACCATGGTCCCACCCTATTCCTCCATCACCCCATCAGAGTCCTCCCTCATCTCACCTGTTACAGGGTCAGTCCCAACCAGAATCAGCTACATAATTGGTGGGGCATAATGAAAAATGAAAATACAGAGCCCCTTGTTAACAGATTATTAAGAATTTCAAAACAAGACAGCAGAGTATTAAACCAAGGGTGGAGCTTATTGAGCGAGGAGCCCTGTGCACCCTCACAGGTTGTGCACCCACCAAATACCTGGTTCCTGCTTTTCTCATCGCCATCATGCCCCCATTCTATTCTACTTCCTTCTATCGCCTCTACACCATTCACGTCCCTCATCATTCCATCTCCTCTCCCACATCTATTTTCCCCTTATAAGCACCATCTTCCTTTGGGCAAAGCTCCCTCCTTCCCTTAGTACACAATCCCCTTCCCACCCTCCTCCTCTTCACTCCTGGGTTCCTCACTCTCATGTCCCTCTCACCTCCACACAACGCTGGCCACCACACTCACCCTGTTACCCTCGCTCATTCATGTCCCTTTCCTCCTCATCTCCTCCTCCTGTTCCTTCTAGCTCTCCTTTATTTGTCCCTTTAAAAAAAATTAACATATAATGTATTATTTGCCCAGGGGTACAGGTCTGTGAATTGTCAGGCTTACACACTTCACAGCACTCACCATAGCACATACCCTCCCCAGTGTCCATAACGCAACCACCCTCTTCATACCCTCCTCCTCCCAGCAACCCTGTTTGTTTTGTGAGATTAAGAGTCTCTTATGCTTTGTCTCCCTCCCAATTCCATCTTGTTTCATTTTTTTTCCTTCCCTACTCCCCAAACCCCCCACTTTGCCTCTCATATTCCTCGTATCCGGGAGCTCATATGATAATTATCTTTCTCTGATTGACTTATTTCACTCAGCATAATTCCCTCTAGTACCATCCATGTCGTTGCAAATGGCAAGATTTCATTTCTTTTGATGGCTGCATAGTATTCCATTGTATATATATACCACATCTTCTTTATCCATTCATCTGTGGATGGACATCAAGGTTCTTTCCATAGTTTGGCTATTGTGGACGTTGCTGCTAAAAACATTTGGGTGCATGTGCCCCTTTGGATTACTACATTTGTATCTTTAGGGTAAATACCCAGTAGTGCGATTGCTGGGTCGTAGGGTAGCTCTATTTTCAAATTTCTGAGGAAACTCCATGCTGTTTTCTAGAGTGGCTGCACCAGCTTGCATTCCCACCAACAGTGTAGGAGGGTTCCCCTTTCTCTGCATCCTCGCCAGTATCTGTCATTTCCTGACTTGTTAATTTTAGCCATTCTGACAGGTGTGAGGTGGTATCTCATTGTGGTTTTGATTTGTATTTCCCTGATGCTGAGTG